>NC_088242.1:101278029-101549910 GCF_036934945.1 Oncorhynchus masou masou
GACTGGCAGTATAGACACCAGTAACAGTATAGACTGGCAGACTATAACAGTATAGACTGGCAGTATAGACACCAGTACGACGATAACAGTATAGACTGGCAGTATAGACACCAGTACAACTATAACAGTATAGACTGGCAGTATAGACACCAGTACGACTATAACAGTATAGACTGGCAGTATAGACACCAATACGACGATAACAATATAGACTGGCAGTATAGACACCAGTACGACGATAACAGTATAGACTGGCAGTATAGACACCAGTACGACTATAACAGTATAGACTGGCAGTATAGACACCAATATGACGATAACAGTATAGACTGGCAGTATAGACACCAGTACGACGATAACAGTATAGACTGGCAGTATAGACACCAGTACGACGATAACAGTATAGACTGGCAGTATAGACACCAGTATGACAATAACAGTATAGACTGGCAGTATAGACACCAGTACGACTATAACAGTATAGACTGGCAGTATAGACACCAGTACGACGATAACAGTATAGACTGGCAGTATAGACACCAGTACAACTATAACAGTATAGACTGGCAGTATAGACACCAGTACGACTATAACAGTATAGACTGGCAGAATAGACACCAATACGACGATAACAATATAGACTGGCAGTATAGACACCAGTACGACGATAACAGTATAGACTGGCAGTATAGACACCAGTACGACTATAACAGTATAGACTGGCAGTATAGACACCAATATGACGATAACAGTATAGACTGGCAGTAGAGACACCAATACGACGATAACAGTATAGACTGGCAGTATAGACACCAGTACGACTATAACAGTATAGACTGGCAGTATAGACACCAGTACGACTATAACAGTATAGACTGGCAGTATAGACACCAATACGACGATAACAGTATAGACTGGCAGTGTACACACCAGTACGACTATAACAGTATAGACTGGCAGTATAGACACCAGTACGACAATAACAGTATAGACTGGCAGTATAGACACCAATATGACGATAATGCTTAGAAACGATGGGAGGTATTACCTGAGCGGGCCTTGGTCGGTTTCTGAGTCAATATCTTAAGAGTCCTTGGGCTGATAAATAAATAAGTAAAGACTAGTTAGTCACTGTAACAAACTGGACTTGGTTGTCAGTCATGTAGGTAAGTCTGGTTAGTAACTAGAACTGGTTGTCAGTCAGTCATGTCTTACAGTCAGTAAAACACTTATTTGTCATTCAGAATGGCCATCTTCCATCTTCTTTCAGCTCTGAGGAATGCTTTGTCCACACAACAAATTTGAGAATTTTAACAACCACAGTGTTAAATTTAACACTTACAAATTAATTGTGACCCCCAGGAATAATGTTGAACTAACACTTTTCGAAGGGTTCACAAACTAACACCTCTACAGTCTGGGGTGGTGAACATTAGCTAACACTTCTACAGTCAGGGGTGGTGAACGATGGCTAACACTTCTACAGTCTGGGGTGGTGAACGTTAGCTAACACCTCTACAGTCTGGGGTGGTGAACGTTAGCTAACACCTCTACAGTCTGGGGTGGTGAACGTTAACTAAACCCTCTACAGTCTGGGGTGGTGAACGTTAGCTAACACCTCTACAGTGTGGGGTGGTGAACATTAGCTAACACCTCTACAGTCTGGGGTGGTGAACGTTAGCTAACACCTCTACAGTCTGGGGTGGTGAACGTTAGCTAACACCTCTACAGTGTGGGATGGTGAACGTTAGCTAACACCTCTACAGTGTGGGGTGGTGAACGTTAGCTAAACCCTCTACAGTCTGGGGGGGTTGAACGTTAGCTAAACCCTCTACAGTCTGGGGGGGTTGAACGTTAGCTAAACCCTCTACAGTCTGGGGTGGTGAACGTTAGCTAACACCTCTACAGTCTGGGGTGGTGAACGTTAGCTAACACCTCTACAGTCTGGGGTGGTGAATGTTAGCTAACACCTCTACAGTGTGGGGTGGTGAACGTTAGCTAACACCTCTACAGTCTGGGGTGGTGAACGTTAGCTAACACCTCTACAGTGTGGGGTGGTGAACGTTAGCTAAACCCTCTACAGTCTGGGGGGGTTGAACGTTAGCTAACACCTCTACAGTCTGGGGTGGTGAACTTTAGCTAACACCTCTACAGTGTGGGGTGGTGAACGTTAGCTAACACCTCTACAGTCTGGGGTGGTGAACGTTAGCTAACACCTCTACAGTCTGGGGTGGTGAACGTTAGCTAACACCTCTACAGTCTGGGGTGGTGAACGTTAACACCACTACAGTCTGGGGTGGTGAACCACTCTACAGTCTGGGGTGGTGAACATTAGCTAACACCTCTACAGTGTGGGGTGGTGAACATTAGCTAACACCTCTACAGTCTGGGGTGGTGAACGTTAGCTAACACCTCTACAGTCTGGGGTGGTGAACGTAATCAACACTGCTAACACCTCTACAGTGTGGGGTGGTGAACGTAGCCACTAGCTAACACCTCTACAGTGTGGGGTGGTGAACGATTGTAGCTTGTCAAATCACCTCTACAGTCTGGGGTGGTTCTCTCCTCTCTGAACGTTAGCTGGATGGGGCCGTAGCTAACACCTCTACAGTCTGGGGTGGTGAACGTTAGCTAAACCCTCTACAGTCTGGGGTGGTTCTGAACGTTATCTCTCCCAAGCTAAACCCTCTACAGTCTGGGGTGGTGAACGATAGCTAACACCTCTACAGTCTGGGGTGGTGAACGTTAGCTAACACCTCTACAGTCTGGGATGGTGAACGATAGCTAACACCTCTACAGTGTGGGGTGGTGAACGTTAGCTAAACCCATCTACAGTCTGGGGGACTTCGGAACCATGAACAGTAACACCTGTGGGTGGTGAACATTAGCTAACACCTCTACAGTCTGGGGTGGTGAACGTTAGCTAACACCTCTACAGTCTGGGATGGTGAACGATAGCTAACACCTCTACAGTGTGGGGTGGTGAACGTTAGCTAAACCCTCTACAGTCTGGGGGGGTTGAACGTTAGCTAACACCTCTACAGTCTGGGGTGGTGAACTTTAGCTAACACCTCTACAGTCTGGGGTGGTGAACTTTAGCTAACACCTCTACAGTCTGGGGTGGTGAACTTTAGCTAACACTTCTACAGTCTGGGGTGGTGAACGTTAGCTAACACCTCTACAGTGTGGGGTGGTGAACATTAGCTAACACCTCTACAGTCTGGGGTGGTGAACGTTAGCTAACACCTCTACAGTCTGGGATGGTGAACGATAGCTAACACCTCTACAGTGTGGGGTGGTGAACGTTAGCTAAACCCTCTACAGTCTGGGGGGGTTGAACGTCAGCTAACACCTCTACAGTCTGGGGTGGTGAACTTTAGCTAACACCTCTACAGTGTGGGGTGGTGAACGTTAGCTAACACCTCTACAGTCTGGGGTGGTGAACGTTAGCAAACACCTCTACAGTCTGGGGTGGTGAACATTAGCTAACACCTCTACAGTCTGGGATGGTGAACGTGAAGAACTGGAAGGTTGCAAGTTCAAACCCCCGAGCTGACAAGGTACAAATCTGTCGTTCTGCCCCTGAACAGGCAGTTAACCCACTGTTCCTCGGCCATCACTGAAAATAAGAATTTGTTCTTAACTGACTTGCCTAGTTAAATAAAGGTAAAATAAAAATAAAATACAAGCTGTATGTTATTTTACATTATCTCAGACCTGGCTGATCTTATTGTCTTCTGTGGAAGTCAGAACATTGTTGGACAGGTTTAAAGGCTCCTTGTTCTTGTATCCATAGAGACAGTTATTTTTTCTTGAAGTTAACCCTCCAATTAGAAATTGTGAGAACACTCATTTAGAAAGCCTGTAGCTTTAACAGTATTTGTGTGTGTGTGTGTGTGTGTGTGTGTGTGTGTGTGTGTGTGTGTGTGTGTGTGTGTGTGTGTGTGTGTGTGTGTGTGTGTGTGTGTGTGTGTGTGTGTGTGTGTGTGTGTATGTGTGCTCGTGCGTGGGTGTGTGCGCGCGCGATCAGGCAAGTATTAAACTTCCAGAACATTGATTAGAGGGAGTAGGCCTACTTAAACATTGAGAGCATTAATAGTTACAGTGAACATTGTGTTGATTATGGTGAAAATACTTTTAAAACATTTTTTGACAGAGATTTTTTTTACAATCAAATCATAGAATGCCTATAACTCTATGCACTGCGTTTTAACTGTTTTTTTAATGTGGGGTGAAATTTAAGCAGATTCAAAAATTGCGATTAATCACAATTAACTAATACCATTAATTCGATTAATTATTTAAATTGTTTGACAGCCCTAAAATTAACACTTTATTAGCATTGATGCTGTTACACTTTTTTAGTGTTCGGGAATAACATGTTACAGGCTGACTACACCGCTCGCATTGATAATCTATATTATTAATTTATTGCACCCACACTGCTCGTTCGCGCCAATGAGCGTCTGCGTTGCCAAGGGCTAAAATAGACCGTCAGTTCTATTTGTGACGCAGATTGCGCTGCAAGTCCTGCCTCTCCCATCTCCTCATGGGTTTATAGAAGCAGGTACCCACGTGCCAACTCTTCATTGGTTATTCCCACGTGGGTGATTGAAAGACAAACGAGGTCGATGGCGGTCGGGCACCTAAATTATGGAAGTTGCCAATCGCAATATAAAGTCAAGAGAAGAGAAATCCTAAGAGGAGAGATGACTAGAAACGATTTGGTTGACAATTTTATGTGTGGATTAATTGTCGGAGTCGAGGACCTTGTTCATTTCAGGTAAAATAACAACTCAATGTTTATATCGCATGACAAATTAGCTTTTTTATTTGTTGGGTGACACTCAAAGGGGGTGACACTCTTGACCCAAACTGCTACAGACCTATATCTATCCTACCCTGCCTTTCTAATGTCTTCGAAAGCCAAGTCAGCAAACAGATTACCGACTATTTCGAATTTCACCATACCCTCTCTGCTATGCAATCTGGTTTCAGAGCTGGTCATGGGTGCACCTCAGCCACGCTCAAGGTCCTAGACGATATCTTAACCGCCATCGATAAGAAACATTACTGTGCAGCCGTATTCATTGATCTGGCCAAGGCTTTCGACTCTGTCAATCACCACATTCTCATCGGCAGACTCGACAGCCTTGGTTTCTCAAATGATTGACTCGCCTGGTTCACCAACTACTTCTCTGATAGAGTTCAGTGTGTCAAATTGGAGGGTCTGTTGTCCGGACCTCTGGCAATCTCTATGGGGGTGCCACAGGGTTCAATTCTTGGACCGACTCTCTTCTCTGTATACATCAATGATGTCGCTCTTGCTGCTGGTGAGTCTCTGATCCACCTCTACACAGACGACACCATTCTGTATACTTCTGGCCCTTCTTTGGACACTGTGTTAACAAGCCTCCAGGAAAGCTTCAATGCCATACAACTCTCCTTCCGTGGCCTCCAATTGCTCTTAAGTACAAGTAAAACTAAATGCATGCTCTTCAACCGATCGCTGCCTGCACCTGCCCGCCTGTCCAACATCACTACTCTGGACGGCTCTGACTTAGAATACGTGGACAACTACAAATACCTAGGTGTCTGGTTAGACTCCTTCTAGACCCACATCAAACATCTCCAATCCAAAGTTAATTATAGAATTGGCTTCCTATTTCGCAACAAAGCATCCGTCACTCATGCTGCCAAACATACCCTTGTAAAACTGACCATCCTACCGATCCTTGACTAAGGCAATGTCATTTACAAAATAGCCTCCAATACCCTACTCAACAAATTGGATGCAGTCTATCACAGTGCCATCCGTTTTGTCACCAAAGCCCCATATACTACCCACCATTGCGACTTGTACGCTCTCGTTGGCTGGCCCTCGCTTCATACTCGTCGCCAAACCCACTGGCTCCATGTCATCTACAAGACCCTGCTAGGTAAAGTCCCCCCTTATCTCAGCTCGCTGGTCACCATAGCATCTCCCACCTGTAGCACACGCTCCAGCAGGTATATCTCTCTAGTCACCCCCGAAACCAATTCTTTCTTTGGCCGCCTCTCCTTCCAGTTCTCTGCTGGAACAACCTACAAAAATCTCTGAAACTGGAAACACTTATCTCCCTCACTAGCTTTAAGCACCAGCTGTCAGAGCAGCTCACAGATTACTGCACCTGTACATAGCCCACCTATAATTTAGCTCAAACAACTACCTCTTTCCCTACTGTATTTTATTTATTTATTTTGCTCCTTTGCACCCCATTATTTTTATTTCTACTTTGCACATTCTTCCACTGCAAATCTACCATTCCAGTGTTTTACTTGCTGTTGTCACGCCCTGGTCTATATTTATTATGTTATCTTCATTTATTGGGTCAGGCCAGGGTGTGACATGGGTTTGTTTGTAGTGTGTTTCGTCTTGGGGTTGTGTGGGGTGTACAGATTAGTCTATGGCTGCCTGAGGCGGTTCTCAATCAGAGTCAGGTGATTATCGTTGTCTCTGATTGGGAACCATATTTAGGTAGCCTGGGTTTCACTGTGTGTTTGTGGGTGATTGTTCCTGTCTCTGTGTTTGTTGCACCAGTCAGGGCTGTTTCGGTTTTCGACGTTTGTTGTTTTGTATTGTTCGTGTTTCGTCATAATTAAAGATGTATCGAACGAACCACGTTGCATTTTGGTCCGATCCTTATTCCACCTCTTCGTCAGAGAAGGAGGTAGAAGAAAGCCGTTACAGCTGTATTGTATTTACTTTGCCACCATGGCCTTTTTTTGCCTTTACCTCCCTTATCTCACCTCATTTGCTCACATCGTATATAGACTTGTTTCTACTGTATTATGTATGTATGTTTGTTTTACTCCATGTGTAACTCTGTCGTTGTATGTTTCGAACTGCTTTGCTTTATCTTGGCCAGGTCGCAATTGTAAATGAGAACTTGTTCTCAACTTGCCTACCTGGTTAAATAAAGATTAAATAAATATATAAATAAAAAATAGACTGTGTCAAAAATGAGGGGACATGAACAGGTATAGGCCAATCAAAAAGGTTCTTTATTATAAACCAAACTATTAACTTTATACAAAGAAAAAGGAATGAGGTGTGAAAGTATCATAATGTAAGGTGTATGTAAAGTGCATGGATGCGTGAATCTGTGTGTGTGAATGACTGAGTGAAAACTATGCAAAACTAGAAAGGAACAAACACAACAGTATCATACATGGAGGAGCAGAGAGAGTGATTAGTGAAGCAGTTTAAATACCCTGAGCCCAGGTGACTCCAATCACTAACGACCCTTCTCTGCCTGCAGGAGGAACCGCCCCTGCACTGCAGAGGAGGGGCCGTGACAACTGGAACAACCATCTCAGTAATAAGTCCAACCCTTATTTTTGTAAATAACTTAAAAGCTAATGGGGATCCAAATAAACAGGATAACTTCAATTAATTAAGCAATGTGCATTATGCAGAAACATAGATATTAAAACAAACTATTATCAGCCTGGAACATGTCTTTTTTACTCCGAGAGGTAAGGGAACCGAACACAGTGGAGTAACACCATGCAGTGTTGGTTCCACTGTGATTAAAATAACATTTCATTTATTCACCGCATCAATTTCAATCCTACTGCTTTTAACCCCATTAGAATCAACACTCAGATATACAGTAACACTAGTGTTAACCCCTTTTGAATCAACACTCAGATTGTCACGATCGTTATAAGGAGTGGACCAAGATGCTGCGTCGTATGTTTCCATCCTCTTTATTAGGAAAAGGAACTCAAAGAAAAAATAAAAATAAAGTGTTAAATTAAACGTGAAGCTCAATGAAGCGCTCTCATGCAACTATACCTAGACAGGATCCCACAAAGCACAAAGGAGAAATGGCTGCCTAAATATGATCCCCAATTAGAGACAACGATAAACAGCTGCCTCTGATTGGGAACCATACCAGGCCAACATAGAAATATAATCGCCTAGATGACCCACCCTAGTCACACCCCGACCTAACCAACATAGAGAATTAAAAGCTCTCTATGGTCAGGGCGTGACCATCTCAGGAGGTTCCGGTCTCTGGACCGTCTCAGGAGGTTCCGGTCTCTGGACCGTCTCAGGAGGTTCCGGTCTCTGGACCGTCTCAGGAGGTTCCGGTCTCTGGACCGTCTCAGGAGGTTCCGGTCTGCGGACCATCTCAGGAGGTTCCGGTCTGCGGACCATCTCAGGAGGTTCCGGTCTGCGGACCGTCTCAGGAGGTTCCGGTCTCTGGACCATCTCAGGAGGTTCCGGTCTGCGGACCATCTCAGGAGGTTCCGGTCTCTGGACCGTCTCAGGAAGCTCTGGACTGTGGACCATCGCCGGAAGCTCTGGACTGTGGACCGTCGCCGGAAGCTCTGGACTGTGGACCGTCGCCGGAAGCTCTGGACTGTGGACCGTCGCCGGAAGCTCTGGACTGTGGACCGTCGCCGGAAGCTCTGGACTGTGGACCGTCGCCGGAAGCTCTGGACTGTGGACCGTCGCCGGAAGCTCTGGACTGTGGACCATCGCCGGAAGCTCTGGACTGTGGACCATCGCCAGAAGCTCTGGACTGTGGACCATCGCCGAAGCTCTGGACTGTGGACCGCGCCGGAAGCTCTGGACTGTGGACCGTCGCCGGAAGCTGTGGACTGTGGACCGTCGCCGGAAGCTCTGGACTGTGGACCGTCGCCGGAAGCTCTGGACTGTGGACCATCGCCGGAAGCTCTGGACTGTGGACCGTCGCCGGAAGCTCTGGACTGTGGACCGTCGCCGGAAGCTCTGGACTGTGGACCGTTGCCGGAAGCTCTGGACTGTGGACCATCGCCGGAAGCTCTGGACTGGGAACTGTCGCCGGAAGCTCTGGAATGGGGACTGTCGCCGGAAGCTGTGGACTGTGGACCGTCGCCGGAAGCTCTGGACTGGGAACTGTCGCCGGAAGCTCTGGAATGGGGACTGTTGCCGGAAGCGCTGGACTGTGGAGGCGCACTGGAGGCCTAATGCGTGGTGTACAGGTGGCACCGGACTGGTGACACGCAACTCAGGGCGAGTGCGGGGAGGAGGCACAGGACGTACTGGACTGTGGAGACGCACTGGAGGTCTGGAGCGTAGAGCTGGCACAACGTGTCCTGGACAAATGACCACCTTCGCACGGCAAGTGCAGGAAGTTGGCACAGGATGCACTGGGCTGTGAAGGCGCACTGGGGATACAGCATGTAGAGCCGGTGCAGGATATCCTAGAACGAGGAGGCACACTGGGGACCAGGCGTGCTGAGTCGGCACAACCCGTCCTGGACAGATATCCACTTTAGCACGACAAGTGTGAGGAGTTGGCACAGAACGCATTGGGCTGTGAATGCGCACTGGAGACACAGTGCATATCACTGCAAAACATGGTGCCTGACTGGGTACACGCTCCCCACGGTGAGTACGGGGAGTTGGCTCAAAACCTGGCTCCACCAACCACCCCGTGTGCCACCCCCAAAAACATTTTTGAGGCTGCCTCTCGGGCTTCCGTCGTGTCCGCAAACCCCGGTGTTGTCGTTGTTGTTCTCTTGCTGCCTCCGTCTGCTCCCATGGAAGGCGATCCTTTCCGGCCTGGATCTCCTCGCCTCTCCTCAACATAGAGAATAAAAAGCTCTCTATGGTCAGGGTGTGACACAGATATAACACTGGTGTTATAACCCCTCTAGAATCAACACTCAGAATAACACTGGTGTTAACCCCACTAGAATCAACACTCAGATATACCTTTCACTACACTTTTTACCTCTAACACCAAGATTTTAACACTTACCAATTTTATGTGCAGTTTTGCGTCTGACTTGCAGTGGTTCTCTCTTTTCTTTTCACATGTACAGGAAGAAAGGAGGAGGCGAACAGGCGGATGAGGCTACAGGAGGACAAGGGGAGGAGACTACATGAGGACAGGAGGAGGAGACTACAGGAGGACTGGAGGAGACTACAGGAGAACAGGAGGAGACTAACCCTAACTGTCTGTCTGTCTAACCCTAACTGTCTGTCTTTCTGTCTAACCCTAACTGTCTGTCTTTCTGTCTAACCCTAACTGTCTGTCTGTCTGTCTAACCCTAACTGTCTGTCTGTCTGTCTAACCCTAACTGTCTGTCTGTCTGTCTAACCCTAACTGTCTGTCTGTCTGTCTAACCCTAACTGTCTGTCTGTCTGTCTAACCCTAACTGTCTGTCTGTCTGTCTAACCCTAACTGTCTGTCTGTCTGTCTGTCTAACCCTAACTGTCTGTCTGTCTGTCTAACCCTAACTGTCTGTCTGTCTGTCTAACCCTAACTGTCTGTCTTTCTGTCTAACCCTAACTGTCTGTCTGTCTGTCTGTCTGTCTAACCCTAACGGTCTGTCTTTCTGTCTAACCCTAACTGTCTGTCTGTCTGTCTAACCCTAACTGTCTGTCTTTCTGTCTAACCCTAACTGTCTGTCTTTCTGTCTAAGCCTAACGGTTTGTCTTTCTGTCTAAGCCTAACGGTTTGTCTTTCTGTCTAACCCTAACTGTCTGTCTGTCTGTCTAACCCTAACTGTCTGTCTTTCTGTCTAAGCCTAACTGTCTGTCTGTCTAAGCCTAACTGTCTGTCTGTCTAACCCTAACTGTCTGTCTGTCTGTCTAACCCTAACTGTCTGTCTTTCTGTCTACCCCTAACTCTCTGTCTGTCTGTCTAACCCTAACGGTCTGTCTTTCTGTCTAACCATAACTCTAGCTGTTATGAGTTTATGACAAGCAAGGCACTCGATCGTATAAACCACATTTCCAGTATCCAATTGTACTTTATGCCTGATTGGGGACCCCAAGCTGAATGCCTATTGGACAGAAACTTTGAGTAAAATATTTATTTTTACTTTCTTCTTAGTCAGGAATGGACTAGAATGTCCTCAGGTTCTTATTCCTTCTATAGGCTGAGATTACCCTAAAATCTTTCAAAGCCTCACAATCATTCTGGGCCTGTTGAAAAGGAGAATTAAGTTCAGAGTTGAACCCCACCAGAGCCTGAGAATAAATCCCCACAAATGGAGCCACAGGGTTATCCCGCTCTACCTTCTATGTTCCATGGGTCTGGAATGTCTGATTGACCTCAGCCTCTCTCAGGAACCTCCTGGGCCTTAAGGCTGAGAAGAGTGTTCTTGTGGCCTCCTCTATATCTCCAAGGAAACTAGAGATGTGGAAGCATATTAATTGTGATTTGATCAACCCCCTATATGTGTGTTTTGGATGGAAACTTGTCTATCTATTTCCTTTAGTTGCCAATTGTTTGGTTTTTCCCTCCTTTTGAATGCAAAATACCTGTGTATCTAGACTTGGTTTTCTCTATCATAATCACTCCTCTTTCACCCCAGCTGCCAAACTAACCCTGATTCAGAGATGACCATCCTACCCATGCTAGATTACGGAGACAGATTTATAGATCAGCAGGTAAGGGTGCTCTCGAGTTGCTAGATGTTCTTTACCATTCGGCCATCAGATTTACCACCAAGCTCCTTATAGGACACATCACTGCACTCTTTACTCCTCTATAAACTGGTCATCTCTGTATACACTTTGCAAGACCCACTGGTTGATGCTTATTTATAAAACTCTTAGGCCTCACTCCCCCTATCTGAGATATCTACTGCAGCCCTCATCCTCCACATATATTCTGCCAGTCACATTCTGTTAAAGGTCCGCAAAGCACACATATCCCTGGGTCGCTCGTCTTTTCAGTTCTCTGCAGCTAGCGACTGGAACGAGCAGCAACAAACACTCTGGACAGTTTGATCTCCATCTCTTCATTCAAAGACTACATCATGGACACTCTTACTGACGGTTGTGGCTGCTTTGCGTGATGTATTGTTGTCTCTACCTTCTTGACCATTGTGCTGTTGTCTGTGCCCAATAATGTTTGTACTATGTTTTGTACTGCTACCATGTTGTGTTGCTACCATGTTGTTGTCATGTTGTGTTGCTACCATGCTGTGTTGTCATGTGTTGCTGCCTTGCCCTGTTGTCTTAGGTCTCTCTTTATGTAGTGTTGTGTTGTCTCTCTTGTCGTGATGTGTGTTTTGTCCTATATTTATATTGTATTTATGTTAATCCCAGGCCCCCGTCCCCGCAGGAGGCATTTTGCCTTTTGGTAGGCCGTTATTGTAAATAAGAATTTGTTCTTAACGGACTTGCCTAGTTAAATAAAGGTTAAATAAAAATAAAATTTAAAAATACTGTTGAAGTAATATGGCTACAGATTAATCTGCCTCACCTAAAGCCCATTCTGGTGGGAAGCTGCTATAGACCACCAAGTGCTAACAGTCAGTATCTGGATAATATATGCGAAATGCTTGATAATCTATTAGATATCGACAGAGAGGTATATTTTCTGGGTGATTTAAATATCAACTGGCTTTCATCAAGCTGCCCACTCAAGAAAAAGCTTCAAACTATAGCCAGTGCCTGTAACCTGGATCGGGCTGTCAGTCAACCTACCAGGGTAGTTCCAAGGGCTGGGTCTAATATAGTGTATAAGAGGTCATACAATAAGTTTTGTAGTGATTCCTATGTTATTGATGTAAAGAGTATCTGTTGGTCTGTGGTTTTTACTGGGGAGCCAAAAGACACTGCACTTAACACATTTATGAAATTGCTTTTCCAGTTGCTAATAAGCATGCACCGATTACGAAAATTACTGTAAAAACTGTTAAATCCCTGTGGACTGATGAGGAATTTAAAAATTGTATTGTTGAGAGGGATGAGGCAAAAGGAATGGCAAATAGATCTGGCTGCACAACTGACTGGCATAATTATTGCAATTGGAGAAATCATGTGACTAAACTGAATAAAAAGAAGAAGAAACTACACTATGAAACAAAGATAAATTAAATAAAGAATGACAGTAAAAAGCTTTGGAGCACCTTAAATGAAATTCTGGGAAAAGCTCCATCATTTATTGAAACAGACATTCATCACAAAACCAACTACTTTAATGACTTTTTCATTGGCAAAGATTAGCAAACTTCGGGATGACATCCCACAGCAACAAACACTGACACTACACATCCAAGTATATCTGACCAAATTATGAAAGTCAAGCATTGTCATTTCTTAATTCCTTAAAGTTAGTGTGGAAGAGGTGAAATAATCATTGTTGTCAATTAACAATGACAAGCCACAACTTGGATGGAAAATTACTGAGTATAATAGTGGACGATATTGTCACTCCTATTTGCCATATCTTCAATTTAAGCCTACTAAGAAAGTGTGTGCCCTCAGGCTTGGAGGAAAGCAAAAGTCATTCTGCTACCTAAGAAAATAATTTTGTGGATAAAGAGTTTCCTGTAACATAACACAGAGGGTGTTCTTTAATGGAAGCCTCTCCAACATAATCCAGGTCGTATCAGGAATTCCCCAGGGCAGCTGTCTAGGCCCCTTACTTTTTTCAATTTTTACTAACGTCATGCCACTGGCATTGAGGAAAGCCAGAGTGTCTATGTATGCGGATGACTCAACACTATACACGTCAGCTACTACAGTGACTGAAATGACTGCAACACTTAACAAAGAGTTGCAGTTAGTTTCAGAGTGGGTGGCAAGGATTCATTTAGTCCAAAATATGTATAAAACTAAAAGCATTGTATTTGGGACAAATCACTCACTAAAACCCTAAACCTCAACTATGTGTTGTAATAAATTATGTGAAAATTGAGCAAGTTGAGGTGACTAAACTGCTTGGAGTTACCCTGGATTGTAAACTGGTCAAAACATATTGATGAAGTAATAGCTCAGATGGGGAGAAGTCTGTCCATGATAAGGTGCTGCTCTACCTTCCTAACAACACTATCAACAAGGAAGGTCCTACAGGCCCTACTTTTGTTGCAAACTGGACTACTGTTCAGTCGTGTGGTCAGGCGGCATATCTAACACATAGTACTGCTCTCTGACATATCTAGTACATTGTACTGCTCTCTGACATATCTAGTACATTGTACTGCTCTCTGACATATCTACTACATAGTACTGCTCTCTGACATATTTAGTACATAGTACTGCTCTCTGACATATCTAGTACATAGTACTGTTCTCTGACAGATCTAATACATAGTACTGCTCTCTGACATATCTAATACAAAGTACTGCTCTCTGACATATCTAGTACATAGTACTGCTCTCTGACATATCTAATATATTGTACTGCTCTCTGACATATCTAGTACATAGTACTGCTCTCTGACATATTTAGTACACAGTACTGCTCTCTGACATATCTAGTACATAGTACTGTTCTCTGACAGATCTAATACATAGTACTGCTTTCTGACATATCTAATATATAGTACTGCTCTCTGACATATCTAATATATAGTACTGCTCTCTGACATATTGAGTACATAGTACTGCTCTCTGACATATCTAATATATAGTACTGCTCTCTGATATATCTAATATATAGTACTGCTCTCTGACATATCTAGTACATAGTACTGCTCTCTGACATATTGAGTACATAGTACTGCTCTCTGACATATCTAATACATAGTACTGCTCTCTGACATATCTAATACATAGTACTGCTTTCTGACATATCTAATACATAGTACTGCTCTCTGACATATCGAGTACATAGTTCTGCTCTCTGACATATCTAATATATAGTACTGCTCTCTGATATCGTACTGTACTGCTCTGACATATCGAGTACATAGTACTGTTCTCTGACATATCTAGTACATAGTACTGCTCTCTGACATATCTAATACATAGTACTGCTCTCTCACATATCGAGTACATAGTACTGCTCTCTGACATATTTAGTACATAGTACTGCTCTCTGACATATCTAGAACATAGTACTGCTCTCTGACATATCTAATATATTGTACTGCTCTCTGACATATCTAATATATAGTACTGCTCTCTGACATATCTAATACATAGTACTGCTCTCTGACATATCTAATATATAGTACTGCTCTCTGACATATTGAATATATAGTACTGCTCTCTGATATATCTAATATATAGTACTGCTCTCTGACATATCTAGTACATAGTACTGCTCTCTGACATATTTAGTACATAGTACTGCTCTCTGACATATCTAATATATAGTACTGCTCTCTGACATATCTAATACATAGTACTGCTCTCTGACATATCTAATATATAGTACTGCTCTCTGACATATCTAGTACTGCTCTCTGGCATATCTATATATAGTACTGCTCTCTGATATATCTAATATATAGTACTGCTCTCTGACATATCTAGTACATAGTACTGCTCTCTGACATATTGAGTACATAGTACTGCTCTCTGACATATCTAATACATAGTACTGCTCTCTGACATATCGATATATAGTACTGCTCTCTGACATATCGAGTACATAGTTCTGCTCTCTGACATATCTAATATATAGTACTGCTCTCTGACATATCTAATATATAGTACTGCTCTCTGATATATCTAATATATAGTACTGCTCTCTGACATATCTAGTACATAGTACTGCTCTCTGACATATTGAGTACATAGTACTGCTCTCTGACATATCTAATACATAGTACTGCTCTCTGACATATCTAATACATAGTACTGCTTTCTGACATATCTAATATATAGTACTGCTCTCTGACATATCTAATACATAGTACTGCTCTCTGACATATCTAATATATAGTACTGCTCTCTGACATATTGAATATATAGTACTGCTCTCTGATATATCTAATATATAGTACTGCTCTCTGACATATCTAGTACATAGTACTGCTCTCTGACATATTTAGTAGATAGTACTGCTCTCTGACATATCTAATATATAGTACTGCTCTCTGACATATCTAATACATAGTACTGCTCTCTGACATATCTAATATATAGTACTGCTCTCTGACATATTGAGTACATAGTACTGCTCTCTGGCATATCTAATATATAGTACTGCTCTCTGATATATCTAATATATAGTACTGCTCTCTGACATATCTAGTACATAGTACTGCTCTCTGACATATTGAGTACATAGTACTGCTCTCTGACATATCTAATACATAGTACTGCTCTCTGACATATCTAATACATAGTACTGCTCTCTGACATATCTACATAGTTCTGCTACATATCTATATATAGTACTGCTCTCTGACATATCTAGACATAGTACTGCTCTCTGACATATCGAGTACATAGTACTGTTCTCTGCATATCTCATAGTACTGCTCTCTGATATCTAATACATAGTACTGCTCTCTGACATATCGAGTACATAGTACTTCTCTGACATATCTAGTACATAGTACTGCTCTCTGACATATCTAATACATAGTACATATATCTAATATATAGTACTGCTCTCTGACATATCTAATACATAGTACTGCTCTCTGACATATCTAATACATAGTACTGCTCTCTGACATATCTAGTACATAGTACTGCTCTCTGACACATTGAGTACATAGTACTGCTCTCTGACATATCTAGTACATAGTACTGCTCTCTGACATATCTAGTACATTTTACTGCTCTCTGACATATCTAGTACATAGTACTGCTCTCTGACATATCTAGTACATAGTACTGCTCTCTGACATATCTAGTACATAGTACTGCTCTCTGACATATCTAATACATAGTACTGCTCTCTGACATATCTAATACATAGTACTGCTCTCTGACATATCTAATACATAGTACTGCTCTCTGACATATCGAGTACATAGTTCTGCTCTCTGACATATCTAATACATAGTACTGCTCTCTGACATATCTAATATATAGTACTGCTCTCTGACATATTGAATATATAGTACTGCTCTCTGATATATCTAATATATAGTACTGCTCTCTGACATATCTAGTACATAGTACTGCTCTCTGACATATTTAGTAGATAGTACTGCTCTCTGACATATCTAATATATAGTACTGCTCTCTGACATATCTAATACATAGTACTGCTCTCTGACATATCTAATATATAGTACTGCTCTCTGACATATTGAGTACATAGTACTGCTCTCTGGCATATCTAATATATAGTACTGCTCTCTGATATATCTAATATATAGTACTGCTCTCTGACATATCTAGTACATAGTACTGCTCTCTGACATATTGAGTACATAGTACTGCTCTCTGACATATCTAATACATAGTACTGCTCTCTGACATATCTAATACATAGTACTGCTCTCTGACATATCGAGTACATAGTTCTGCTCTCTGACATATCTAATATATAGTACTGCTCTCTGACATATCGAGTACATAGTACTGCTCTCTGACATATCGAGTACATAGTACTGTTCTCTGACATATCTAGTACATAGTACTGCTCTCTGACATATCTAATACATAGTACTGCTCTCTGACATATCGAGTACATAGTACTGTTCTCTGACATATCTAGTACATAGTACTGCTTTCTGACATATCTAATACATAGTACTGCTCTCTGATATATCTAATATATAGTACTGCTCTCTGACATATCTAATACATAGTACTGCTCTCTGACATATCTAATACATAGTACTGCTCTCTGACATATCTAGTACATAGTACTGCTCTCTGACACATCGAGTACATAGTACTGCTCTCTGACATATCTAGTACATAGTACTGCTCTCTGACATATCTAGTACATTTTACTGCTCTCTGACATATCTAGTACATAGTACTGCTCTCTGACATATCTAGTACATAGTACTGCTCTCTGACATATCTAGTACATAGTACTGCTCTCTGACATATCTAATACATTGTACTGCTCTCTGACATATCTAATACATAGTACTGCTCTCTGACACATCGAGTACATAGTACTGCTCTCTGACATATCTAGTACATAGTACTGCTCTCTGACATATCTAATACATATTACTGCTCTCTGACATATCGAGTACATAGTACTGCTCTCTGACATATCTAATACATAGTACTGCTCTCTGACATATCGAGTACATAGTACTGCTCTCTGACATATCTAATACATAGTACTGCTCTCTGACATATCTAATACATAGTACTGCTATCATTAACACATATCTAATACATAGATGCTTTGTTAATATCTGGACGTGGTTCATCAGGACCTCCACCAGCCAACCAGTAGTAACATTAACATGATGCTTTATCTGGACGTGGTTCTACAGGACCTCCACCAGCCAACCAGTAGTAACATTAACATGATGCTTTATCTGGACGTGGTTCTACAGGACCTCCACCAGCCAACCAGTAGTAACATTAACATGATGCTTTATCTGGACGTGGTTCATCAGGACCTCCACCAGCCAACCAGTAGTAACATTAACATGAAGCTTTATCTGGACGTGGTTCATCAGGACCTCCACCAGCCAACCAGTAGTAACATTAACATGATGCTTTATCTGGACGTGGTTCATCAGGACCTCCACCAGCCAACCAGTAGTAACATTAACATGATGCTTTATCTGGACGTGGTTCGTCAGGACCTCCACCAGCCAACCAGTAGTAACATTAACATGATGCTTTATCTGGACGTGGTTCGTCAGGACCTCCACCAGCCAACCAGTAGTAACATTAACATGATGCTTTATCTGGACGTGGTTCATCAGGACCTCCACCAGCCAACCAGTAGTAACATTAACATGATGCTTTATCTGGACGTGGTTCATCAGGACCTCCACCAGCCAACCAGTAGTAACATTAACATGATGCTTTATCTGGACGTGGTTCGTCAGGACCTCCACCAGCCGAAGCTAAGTAGTAACATTAACGATGCTTTATCTGGACGTGGTTCTATAGGACCTCCAACAGCCGAAGCTAAGTTGTAACATTAACATGATGCCTTCGAATTGCAGTTGCTGTACTCATAATATACAGGAGAACGATCGAGGATTGCTGTGCTGCAAGCCCAGCTTCAGACGCAATCGTTAGGCAAGGGTAACTTCAGTGTAGGAAAGGATGAAACAGCGTCTGTGCCACCAGTAAGTACAGATAGCAGTATAACCCCCCCCCCCCTTCCCCCTCCCCGCACAGTCCCAGCAGCTGGCCAATTTTCTCAGGCTTCTGGAAAGAAATGCTGTCGGCATACTCAACCGGTGTCGACTTTCAACCGGTTCTCCCCATTAATCAACGAGTCAAAGGCTGAGCCTTCTCAGGTCTCTCCACCCATTATGGAGTCTGAGCTGCCAAAGGCTCCCACCATTAGCTCTGACAAATTGAAAACTCTAGTCATTGGCGACTCCATTAACCGCAGTATTAGACTTCAAATGAATCATCCAGCGATCATACACTGTTCACCAGGGGGCAGAGCTACCAACGTTAAGGGTAATCTGAAGAGGGTACTGGCTAAGACTAAAACTGGCGAGTGTAGAGAGTATAGGGATATTGTTATCCACGTCGGCACCAACGATGTTAGGATGAAACAGTCAGGTCACCAGGCACAACATAGCTTCAGCCTGTAAATCAGCTAGATGTGTTGGCATCAACTAATTGTCTTTGGCCCCCTCCCAGTTAGGGGGAGTGATGAGCTCTACAGCAAAGTCTCACAACTCAATAGCTGATTGAAAACTGTTTCTGCCCCTCCCCCCAAAAAATAATTTGTAGATAATTGGCCCTCTTTCTGGGACTCACCCACAAACAGGACCAAGCCTGGCCTGTTGAAGAGTGATGGACTCCATCCTAGCTGGAGGGGTGCTCTCATCTTATCTACGAACATAGACAGGGCTCTAACTCCTATAGCTCCTCAATGAGATAGGGTGCAGTCCAGGCAACAGGCTGTTAGCCAGCCTGCCAGCATAGTGGAGTCTGCCACTAGCACAGTCGGTGTAGTCAGCTCAGCTATCCCCATTGTAACTGTGCCTTGACCTAGGTTGGGCAAAACTAAACATGGCGGTGTTCGCTTTAGCAATCTCACTGGAGTAAAGACCTCCTCCATTCCTGTCATTATTGAAAGAGATATTGATACCTCACATTTCAAAATAGGGCTACTTAATGTTAGATCCCTCACTTCAAAAGCAGTTATAGTCAATAAACTAATCACTGATCATAATCTTGATGTGATTGGCCTGACTGAAACATATCCCCCGTGCATCCCGCAAAGGCGGAGGTGTTGATGACATGTATTCATTTTTTGTTTGAACTTACAACAACAACAAAAATGGCAGCGTTTTTGTATTTTGAGCTTCTAGTCATTAAATCTAAGCAGCCGACTCAATCACTTTTTATAGCTACTGTTAACAGACCTCCTGGGCCATATACAGTGTTCCTCACCCAATTCCCTGAATTCCTATCAGACCTTGTAGTCATGGCAGATAATATTGTAATTTTTGGTGATTTTAATATTCACATGGAAAAGTCCACAGATCCACTCCAAAAGGCTTTCGGAGCCATCATCGACTCAGTGGGTTTTGTCCAACATGTCTCCGGACCTACTCACTGCCACAGTCACTGCCACAGTCATATCAGAGACAACGATAAACAGCTGCCTCTGATTGGGAACCAATTCAGGCCACCATAGACCTACATTTACCTAGACATACATAAAACCCATGGATGTACAAAAGCCCTAGACAAGACAAAAAACACACATACCACCCTCGTCACACCCTGACCTAACCAAAATAATAAAGAAAACAAAGATAACTAAGGTCAGGGCATGACACCTATCCACCAGATGTGTACCAAACTCACTGAAAGTGGCAGTAATAAAGCCTCTCTTGAAAAAGCCAAACCTTGAACCAGAAAATGTAAAAAACTATATAGAATCTCAACAACAACAAAAAAAGCTGTTACACTGCAACTCACTGCCTTCCTGAAATCAAACAATGTATATGAAACGCTCCAGTCTGGTTTTAGACCCCATCATAGCACTGAGACTGCACTTGTGAAGGTGGTAAATGACCTTTTAAGCTCTGCGTCTGTCCTCGTGCTCCTAGACCTTAGTGATGCTTTTGACACCATTGATCACTACATTCTTTTGGAGAGATTGGAAAGCCAAATTGGTCTACACAGACAAGTTCTGGCCTTGTTTAGATCTTATCTATTGGAAACATATCAGTTTGTCTCTGTAGATGGTTTGTCCTCTGACAAATCAATTGTAAGTTTTGGCATTTCTCAAGTTTCCGTTTTATGACCATTATTGTTTTCACTCTATATTCTTGGTGATGTCATTCGGAAACACAATGTCAACTTTCACTGCTCTGCGGATGATACACAGCTGTACATTTCGATGAAACATGTTGAAGCCCCAAAATTGTCCTCCCTGGAAGCCTGTGTTTCAGTCATAAGGATGTAGATGGCGGCAAATGTTTTACTTTTAAACTCAGACAAAACAGAGATGCTAGTTCTAGGTCCCAAGAAACAAAGAGACCTTCTGTTGGATCTGACAATTAATCTTGATGGTTGTACAGTCGTCTCAAATAAAACTGTGAAGGACCTCGGCGTTACTTTGGACCCTGATCTCTCTTTTGACGAACATATCAAGAATATTTCAAGTATAGCTTTTTTCCATCTTCGTAACATTGCAAAAATCCCCTCAAAATTTGCCCAAAAAGCTCATCCATGCTTTTGTCACTTCTAGATTAGACTACTGCAATGATCTACTCTCTGGCTACCTCTGCTTTGGCATAGTTGGTGGGGATATATCCTGCCTGGTTGGTCCTGTCCGCGAGCATTGTCAGATGGGGCCACAGTGTCTCCCAACCAACCCCTGTCTCCAGTATCTATGCTGCAATCGTCTATGTGCCGGGGGGCTAGGGTCAGTCTGTTTTATCTGGTGTATTCTCCTTTCTTATCTGGTGTCCTGTGTGGATTTTAGTATGTTCCCTCTAATTCTCTCCCTCGCTCCCTCCCCTCCCGGAAGACCTGAGCCCTAGGATCATGCCTCAGGACTACCTGGTCATGATGACTCCTGGCTGTCCCCGGTCCACGGTCATGCTGCTCCAGAGCAACTGTTCTGCCTGCGGCTGGGAATTCACCTCTCAGCCTCCAGTATTTATAGTGCAGTAAATTATTTAAGGGGGGTCAGTTTGTTATATCTGGAATACTTTATCCTGTCCTATTATGTCCTGAAGAGGTGAATTTCAAATGTCAAATCTAATTGTATTTGTCACATACACATGGTTAGCAGATGTTAATGCGAGTGAGGGAGTTTGCTTCCAGTTCCACAATGGGGGTAATAACCAACAAGTTCTAACTAACAATTCCAAAACTACTGTCTTATACAGTGGTAAGGGGATAAAGAATATGCCATAAAGATATGAATGAGTGATGGTACAGAGCAGAATAGGCAAGATACAGTAGATGGTATCGAGTACAGTATATACATACAGATGAGTATGTAAACAAAGTGGTCTTAAAGTGGCTAGGATACATGTATTACATAAGGATGCCAGTAGATGATATAGGAGTACAGTATATACAGTGCCTTGGGAAGGTACCAGACCTGCCGTTCTGGATGACTTTGGGACCTTTTGGCACATTTCAGGATTCAAACATAAAGACAAAAACTGAATTTTTTGGTGAAGAATCCAGACAAGTGGGACACAATCATGAAGTGGACCGACATTTATGTAAGGCATATTTCAAATGTTTAACAAATCAAAAACTGAAAAATTGGGCCACCCCTTGATGTTAATACTTTGAGAACGCCACCTTTTGCCAGGATCACGCCACAGCTGTAGCGCTCTGGGAGGAGGTCTCTATCAGTTTTGCACATGGAGAGACTGGAATGTTTTCCCATTCCTCCTTGCAAAGACAGCTCGAGCCAGTGAGGTTGGATGGAGGTTTGTGAACAGCAGTTTTCATTCTTTCACACTGATTCTGCCAGACATTCAGGTCTGGACTTTGACTTGGCCATTCTAACACCTGGATATGTTTATTTTTGAACCATTCCATTGATAGGATTTTGACCATTATGTTTTGGATCATTGACTTGTTGGAAGACAAATAGGAGATCCCAGTCTCAGGTCCTTTGGGACACCATCAGGTTTTCTTCCAGAATGGTCCTGATTTGGCTCCATCCATCTTCCATCAATTTTAACCATCTTCCCTGTCCCTGCTGGAGAAAAGCAGGCCCAAACCATGATGCTGCCACCACCATGTTTGACAGTGGGGATGGGGATGATCTGATGGTTGCTTTTACGCCAAACATAACGTTTTGCATTGAGAGCCAAAAAGTTCAATTTTGGTTTCATCTGACCAGAGCACCTTCTTCCACATGAGAAGAGTGTCTCCCAGGTTGAATGACTGTCTCCCCAACTTGAAACCTGACTGATTTGGATGGATATCTTCAAGAAATGGCTTTCTTCTTGCCACTCTTCCACAAAGGCCAGAGTTTGGAGCAAAAGAAAGAAGGGATACTGGTCTGTAGTTGTCCTATGGACAGAGTCTCCCACCTCAGCTGTAGATCTCTGCAGTTCATCTAGCAGTGATCATGGGCCTCTTGGCTGCATCTCTGATCAGATTTCATCTGGAGAGATGAAAGTTTAGAGGGACACAGGGTAGGTCTTGAGCAGATTTGCAGTGGTCTGATACAAACGAGGATCCATTTCAATTTTTTAAATTTACATTTAAGTCATCTTAGCAGAGCTCTTATCCAGGGCGACTTACAAATTGGTGGATTCACCTTCTGACATCCAGTGGAACAGCCACTTTACAATAGATGCATCTAAATCATTTAGAGTGGTAGAAAGTTACTTTAGCAGCAGATCCAGAGGTAATGTAGAGAGGAGGGGTTTCAGGATGCCAGGTCCGGAGGGAGGCGATTTTCTCCATTTCCTGGCTGCCCGGAGAAGTTTGTTCCACCATTGGGGGGCCAGGAGCAGGGAGGATAGTTTTGGACTGGGCTGGATGCAGGGAAGAGTACTTCCTCAGTGGTAGGGGAGGCAGAATCAGGAGATAGGTGGATGAAGGCAGTGCCCTTGTTTGGGTGTAGGGCCTGGAAGAGCCTGGAGGTACTGCGGGGCCGAGAGCGACAGGTTCCGGGAGGCAAGCACCATCCGGTCTTGGACAGTGGATGGGAAGTGTTGAATGAGAAGCCAGAGGGAAAAGGATACAAGGTAGTGGTGGAGACTTGGGGGGAGGTTGAACAATGAGGTTAGTGGAAGAACAGCATCTAGTAAAGATGAGTTGTAGCATAATGCCTGCCTTGTGAGTAGCCAAGGTGCGAGGGTGAGGGGAGATGACAAGTGCCTAAGAGGAGAGGAGTGGAAAGAAGGAGGCAGAGAGGAATGAGTCAAAGGTAGACGTGGGGAGGTTAAAGTCGCCCAGGACTGTGAGAGCATGAGCCTCCTCAGGAAAGGGCTTATCAAGGCATCAAGCCATTGATGTTACTTGAGGGAACCTGGAGGGCGATAAATGTAAGGATGTTAAGGTTGAAAGGGCTGGGAAGGACACATGGAATTCAAAGGAGGCGAGACAGATGGGTAAGGGGAGAAAGAGAGAATGACCACTTGGGAGAGATGAGGTCCCGGTGATCCACCATCCACACTGACCAGAAGCTCATGCAGGGGTGTGCGAGAACACCTGGTCACAGAAGGGGGAGCAGTAGGAGTAGCAGTGTTATCTGTGGTGATCCATGTTTGCATGCAATGAAGGAGGGACTGGAGGAGGCATAGGCTGAGATGAACTTGGTTGTTGGCCGAGATCGGCAGTTCCAGAGGCTAGAACAGAGACCTGGAACACCAGTGGTGAGAGCGCTGGGACCACCAGACAGATTCTCGCCACGCCACCTGGTAGGAGCGATGGTCTGTGCAGGAGGAGAGAACAGGGATAGATAGACACATAGTTGACAGGCTACAGAAGATGCTACGCTAATGCAAAGGAGATTGGAATGACAAGTGGACTCTGATGGTTCGAATGTTCAGAAAGTTAAGGTCTAGAAGGAAGAATCTTATTGACTAAAATGATTGAAATGATACAGTACTGCTGGAGTAGGCTAGCTGGCAGTGGCTGCGTTGTTGACTTTGTAGGCTAGCTGGCAGTGGCTGCGTTGTTGACACTACACTAATCAAGTCGTTCCGTCGAGTGTAATAGTTTCTACAGTGCTGCTATTCGGGGCTAGCTGGCTAGCTAGCAGTGTTGATTACGTTACGTTACGTTGAAAGAACGACAATAGCTGGCTAGCTAACCTAGAAAATCGCTCTAGACTACACAATTGTCTTAGATACAAAGACGGCTATGTAGCTAGCTAGCTACGATCAAACAAATCAAACCGTTGTACTGTAATGAAGTGAAATGAAAATGTGATACTACCTGTGGAGCGAAGCGGAATGTTGACCGGGTTGTTGAAGTTCAATTCGGTAGACGTTGGCTAGCTGTTGGCTAGCTAGCTAGCAGTATCTCCTACGTTAAGGACGACAAATAGCTGGCTAGCTAACCTCGGTAAATTAAGATAATCACTCTAAGTCTACACAATCTAAACTACACAATTATCTTGGATACGAAGACAGCAAAGACAACTATGTAGCTAGCTAACACTACACTAATCGAGTCATTCAGTTGAGTGTAATAGTTTCTACAGTGCTAGTAGACGGTGGACGTTAGCTAGCTGCTGGGCAGATAGCAGTGTAGACTACGTTAGGACGACGAAATACGATAATTACGCAATTATCTTTGATACAAAGACGGCTATGTAGCTAGCTAAGAAGGAATTGCTAAGATTAGACAAATCAAACCGTTGTACTATAATGAAATGTAATGAAAATGTAATGAAAAGTTATACTACCTGCGGACCGAAGTGTAGATGCGACCGCTCGCTCCAACCCGGAACCGGAAACATTGCTTGCAAAGTGCTCCTTGGGATGTTTAAAGCTTGGGAAATCTTTTTGTATCCAAATCCGGCTTTAAACTTCTTCACAACAGTATCTCGGACCTGCCTGGTGTGTTCCTTGTTCATCATGATGCTCTCTGCGCTTTTAACGGACCTCTGAGACTATCACAGTGTAGGTGCATTTATACGGAGACTTGATTACACACAGGTGGATTGTATTTATCATCATTAGTCATTTAGGTCAACATTGGATCATTCAGAGATCCTCACTGAACTTCTGGAGAGAGTTTGCTGCACTGAAAGTAAAGGGGCTGAATAATTTTGCACGCCCAATTTTTCAGTTTTTGATTTGTTAAAAAAGTTATATCCAATAAAAGTTATATCCAATAAATGTCGTTCCACTTCATGATTGTGTCCCACTTGTTGTTGATTCTTCACAAAAAAATACAGTTTTATATCTTTATGTTTGAAGCCTGAAATGTGGCAAAAGGTCGCAAAGTTCAAGGGGGCCGAATACTTTCGCAAGGCACTGTACGTTTACATATGAGATGAATAATGTAGGGTATGTAAACATTATATTAGGTAGCATTGTTTAAAGTGGCTAGTGATATATTTTACGTCATTTCCCATCAATTCCCATTATTAAAGTGGCTGGAGTTGAGTCAGTGTGTTGGCAGCAGCCACTCAATGTTCGTGGTGGCTGTTTAACAGTCTGATGGCCTTGAGATAGAAGCTGTTTTTCAGTCTCTCGGTCCCAGCTTTGATGCACCTGTACTGACCTCGCCTTCTGGATGATAGCGGGGTGAACAGGCAGTGGCTCGGGTGGTTGTTGTCCTTGATGATCTTTATGGCCTTCCTGTAACATCGGGTGGTGTAGGTGTCCTGGAGGGCAGGTTGTTTGCCCCCGGTGATGCGTTGTGCAGACCTCACTACCCTCTGGAGAGCCTTATGGTTGTGGGCGGAGCAGTTGCCGTACCAGGCGGTGATACAGCCCGCCAGGATGCTCTCGTTTGTGCATCTGTAGAAGTTTGTGAGTGCTTTTGGTGACAAGCCAAATTTCTTCAGCCTCCTGAGGTTGAAGAGGCGCTGCTGCACCTTCTTCACGATGCTGTCTGTGTGGGTGGACCAATTCAGTTTGTCTATGATGTGTATGCCGAGGAACTTAATACTTACTACCCTCTCCACTACTGTTCCATCGATGTGGATAGGGGGGTGTTCCCTCTGCTGTTTCCTGAAGTCCACAATCATCTCCTTAGTTTTGTTGACGTTGAGTGTGAGGTTATTTTCCTGACACCACACTCCGAGGGCTCTCACCTCCTCCCTGTAGGCCGTCTCGTCATTATTGGTAATCAAGCCTACCACTGTTGTGTCGTCCGCAAACTTGATGATTGAGTTGGAGGCGTGCATGGCCACGCAGTCGTGGGTGAACAGGGAGTACAGGAGAGGGCTCAGAACGCACCCTTGTGGGGCCCCAGTGTTGAGGATCAGCGGGGTGGAGATGTTGTTGCCTACCCTCACCACCTGGGGGCGGCCCGTCAGGAAGTCCAGTACCCAGTTGCACAGGGCGGGGTCGAGACCCAGGGTCTCGAGCTTGATGATGAGCTTGGAAGGGTACTATGATGTTAAATGCCGAGCTGTAGTTGATGAACAGCATTCTCACGTAGGTATTCCTCTTGTCCAAATGGGTTAGGGCAGTGTGCAGTGTGGTTGAGATTGCATCGTCTGTGGACCTATTTGGGCGGTAAGCAAATTGGAGTGGGTCTAGGGTGTCAGGTAGGGTGGAGGTGATATGGTCCTTGACTAGTCTCTCAAAGCACTTCATGATGACGGAAGTGAGTGCTACGGGGTGATAGTCGTTTAGCTCAGTTACCTTAGCTTTCTTGGGAACGGGAACAATGGTGGCCCTCTTGAAGCATGTGGGAACAGCAGACTTGGATAGGGATTGATTGAATATGTCCGTAAACACACCAGCCAGCTGGTCTGCGCATGCTCTGAGGGCGCGGCTGGGGATGCCGTCTGGGCCTGCAGCCTTGCGAGGGTTAACATGTTTAAATGTTTTACTCACCTCGGCTGCAGTGAAGGAGAGTCCGCATGTTTTCGTTGCAGGCCGTGTCAGTGGCACTGTATTGTCCTCAAAACGGGCAAAAAAATGTATTTAGTCTGCCTGGGAGCAAGACATCCTGGTCCGTGACGGGGCTGGCTTTCTTTTGGTAGTTCGTGATTGACTGTGGACCCTGCCACATACCTCTTGTGTCTGAGCCGTTGAATTGAGATTCTACTTTGTCTCTATACTGACGCTTAGCTTGTTTGATTGCCTTGCGGAGGGAATAGCTACACTGTTTGTATTCGGTCATGTGCTCTCTCTAATTCTCTCTTTCTCTCTTTCTTTCTCTCTGTCGGAGGACCTGAGCCCTTGGACCATGCCTCAGGACTACCTGACATGATGACTCCTTGCTGTCCCCAGTCCACCTGGCCGTTCTGCTGCTCCAGTTTCAACTGTTCTGCCTTATTATCATTCGACCATGCTGGTCATTTATGAACATTTGAACATCTTGGCCATGTTCTGTTATAATCTCTACCCGGCACAGCCGGAAGAGGACTGGCCACCCCTCGGAGCCTGGTTCCTCTCTAGGTTTTTCCTAGCTTCCTGCCTTTCTACAAAGTTTTTCCTTGCCACCGTGCTTCTACATCTGCATTGCTTGCTGTTTGGTGTTTTAGGCTGGTTTGCTGTATAGCACTTTGTGACATCTGCTGATATAAAAAGGGCTTTATAAAGGAATTCATTGGATTGACAGACAGACAGACAGACAGACAGACAGACAGACAGACAGACAGACAGACAGACAGACAGACAGACAGTCAGTCAGACAGACAGTCAGTCAGACAGACAGTCAGTCAGACACACAGACAGCCCATACAGTGTAAATTATAGACAGACTGACAGACTGAAAGACTGACAGATGACAGACAGGGAGTTGTATTTCATTGAACTATAAATACCACATAACTCAGTTAGCATTTCAACGTGGCAGGAGCACGTGATGAGGAAACTATATGTGTCAGTCTCCTCTAAATACACAGCAGTTTGAGATAACTGCCATATTGCCAGTTATTATCATGTTCTACCTTGAGACATGCTATTATTATAATCTATCATATTACTATAAAGTGATTTGTCAAGCTGATAGTCAATCTCCATAGCTTCATGTCAAGGTAATATCACAAACATGGCATTACATTAGAATGGGACAGATGGCAATACTACAGGAAGAGAGGGTGAGGGTTAGGAGGGCAGGAACTTTGAGAGAGTTAGGAGGACAGGGACTATGAGAGAGTTAGGGTTAGGAGGGCAGGGACAATGAGAGTGCTAGGGTTAGGAGGACAGGGACTATGAGAGAACTAGAGTTAGGAGGACAGGGACTATGAGAGAGTTAGGGTTAGGAGGACAGGGACTATGAGAGGGTTAGGGTTAGGAGGGCAGGGACTATGAGAGGGTTAGGAGGACAGGGACTATGAGAGAGCTAGGGTTAGGAGGACAGGGACTATGAGAGAGTTAGGGTTAGGAGGACAGGGACTATGAGAGAGTTAGGGTAGGAGGGCAGGGACTATGAGAGGGTTAGGGTTAGGAGGGCAGGGACTATGAGAGAGTTAAGAGGACAGGGACTTGAAGAGGACAGGGACTATGAGAGAGGAGGACAGGGACTTAGGAGGACAGGGACTATAAGAGAGTTAGGAGGACAGGGACAATTAGGAGAGAGTTAGGGTTAGAGAGGACAGGGACTATGAGAGGGTTAGAGAGGGAGTTAGGGTTAGGAGGGCATGAGACGGACTATGAGAGAGTTAGGGTTAGGAGGGCAGGGACTATGAGAGGGTTAGGATGACAGGGACTATGAGAGAGTTAGGGTTAGGAGGACAGGGACTATGAGAGAGTTACAGGGACTATGGACAGGGACTATGAGACAGGGACTATGAGAGAGTTAGGAGGACAGGGACTATGAGAGAGTTAGGGTTAGGAGGACAGGGACTATGAGAGGGTTAGAGAGTTAGGAGAGCAGGGACTATGAGAGTTAGGAGGACAGGGACTATGAGGAGTTAGTATGAGACAGTTAGGAGGACAGGGACTATGAGAGGGTTAGGAGAGCAGGGACTATGAGAGAGTTAGGGTTAGGAGAGCAGGGACTATGAGAGAGTTAGGGTTAGGAGGACAGGGACAATGAGAGAGTTAGAAGGACAGGGACTATGAGAGGGAGGACAGGGACTATGAGACAGTTAGGACAGGGACTATGAGACAGTTAGGAGGACAGGGACTATGAGAGAGTTAGGAGGACAGGGACTATGAGACAGTTAGGAGGACAGGGACTATGAGAGGGTTAGGAGGACAGGGACTATGAGAGGGTTAGGAGGACAGGGACTATGAGAGCTCCGGACTGGGAACTGTCGCCGGAAGCTCCGGACTGTGAACTGTTAGGGTTAGCCCGGCTATGAAAATTAGGTGTATTTTTTCGGACTGGGAACTGTCAGCGGAAGCTCCGGACTGGGAACTGAGAGGGTTAGGAGGACGCCGGAATGCAGGACTGGAGAGTTAGGACTGGGACTGTCGCCGGAAGCTCCGGACTGGGAACTGTCGCTGGAATCACCGGACTGGGAACTGTCGCCAGAAGCGGACTGGGAACTGTCGCCGGAAGCTCCGGACTGGGAACTGTCGCCGGAAGCGGACTGGGAACTGTCGCCGGAAGCGGACTGGGAACTGTCGCCGGAAGCTCCGGACTGGGAACTGTCGTCGGAAGCGGACTGGGAACTGTCGCCGGAAGCTCCGGACTGTGAACTGTCGCCAGAAGCTCCGGACTGTGAACTGTCGCCGGAAGCTCCAGACTGGGAACTGTCGCCGGAAGTGCCGGACTGGGAACTGTGGCGGAAGCTCTGGACTGGGAACTGTCGCGGGAAGCTCTGGACTGGGAACTGTCACCAGAAGCTCTGGACTGGGAACTGTCGCCGGAAGCTCCGGACTGTGAACTGTCGCCAGAAGCTCCGGACTGGGAACTGTCGCCGGAAGCTCCGGACTGTGAACTGTCGCTGGAAGCTCCGGACTGTGAACTGTCGCCGGAAGCTCCGGACTGGGAACTGTCGCCGGAAGCGCCGGACTGGGAACTGTGGCCGAAAGCTCTGGACTGGGAACTGTCGCGGGAACCTCTGGACTGGGAACTGTCACCAGAAGCTCTGGACTGGGAACTGTCGCCGGAAGCTCCGGACTGTGAACTGTCGCCGGAAGCTCCGGACTGTGAACTGTCGCCGGAAGCTCCAGACTGGGAACTGTCGCCGGAAGCGCCGGACTGGGAACTGTGGCCGGAAGCTCTGGACTGGGAACTGTCGCGGGAAGCTCTGGACTGTGAACTGTCACCAGAAGCTCTGGACTGGGAACTGTCGCCGGGAGCTCTGGACTGTGAACTGTCGCCGGAAGCTCTGGACTGGGCTCTGTCTCCGGTAGCTTCGGACTGTGGAGGCGCACTGGAGGCCTGATGCATGGGACCGGTACTGGTGGTACCGGGCTGATGACACGCACCTCAGGGCGAGTGCGGAGAGGAGGCACAGGACGTACTGGACTGTGGAGGTGCACTGGAGGCCTGATGCATGGGACCAGTACTGGCGGTACCGGGCTGGTGACACGCACCTCAGGGCGAGTGCGAGGAGCAGGAACTGACCTAACCAAAATATAAACAAAACAGAGATATCTCAGGTCAGGGCGTGACAGTACTCTTTACTCCTTACATTTTCCCTGACACCCAAAAGTACTCGTTACATTTTAAATGCTTAGTAGGACCGTAAAATTGTCTAATTCACACACTTATCAAGAGAACTTCCCAGGTCACCCCTACTGCCTCTGATCTGGCAGACTCACTAAACAGAAATGCTTCATTTGTAAATTATGTCTGAGTGTTGAAATGTGCCCCTCGCTTTCCGTACATTTTAAAAACAAGAAAATCGTGTTGACTGTTTTGCTTAATATAAGGAATTTGAAATTATTTATGCTTTTACTTTTGATACTTAAATACATTTAAAACCATATACTTTTAGACTTTTACTCAAGTGGCATTTTACTGTGGGACTTTCACTTTTACTGAAGTCATTTTCTTTTAAGGTGTCTTCAATTTTACTCAAGTATGAAAATGGTGTATTTTTTCCACCATTGCTAATAACCTTCAGAAGGAACCAGAATAAACACTTATTCATGGACAGTTTCTTTGTTTTAGTTGTGCGTTTTGGAATTGCTATTGAAATATACTGTATAATGTACGTACATTGTAGTGCCGTCTCCCAGTAAAAGACATTACCGCAGGGGTTGGGGCTGGGGCTGTAACACAACAGATGACAAGCAAGTTGTCTCTTCATGGCACCACCAGTACTCCAGGGTGCCGCCATACAGACAGAATCTCTCCTCTCCTTTGTCACAGCCGGGCTTTGCAGTGGTTGCAGTTCTGCTGTGGATACTAGCTATAACACAGGAAGAGCTTAGAGTGTCAGCTCTTCTATCCCAGTCAGCTGGATATAAACTAAACACTCATTCAGCTGGGTGGGTCTGGGTTCTGGACTGGTCAGCCCTAACCCAGTCCAGCTTGGTGTGGAGGTGACAGCAGATTAAAGTACAGCCGTATGACGTAGCACCACAGGAATCTGCAACTCCGTCATTCATAAAGAACTGGCTGCTGTAAATGTCTCATGTATCTATAGGCTGTATCTGCTTAGAACCCTGTTAGATCATACTGTGTGACTCATTACCACAGGCTAGTTATCAAACTAATGCTGCTCCTGTCACACCCTGACCATAGTTTGCTTTGTATGTTTATATGTTTTGTTTGGTCAGGGTGTGATCTGAGTGGGCATTCTGTTGTATGTCTAGTTTGTCTGTTTCTGTGTTTGGCCTGATATGGTTCTCAATCAGAGGCAGGTGTTAGTCATTGTCTCTGATTGGGAACCATATTTAGGTAGCCTGTTTTGTCATTGTGGGTTGTGGGGGATTGTCTATGTTAGTTGCTTGTATCAGCACATTTTGTATATAGCTTCACCTTCATTGTTCATTTATTGTTTTGTTCAGTTTACTTTGTGTTTTGCCATCCATTAAAATTATGCATTCACACCACCTGCGCTTTGGTCCGCTTCTTACTACGATCGTGACAGCTCCATTGTTCTGTGATACTGTAGATTGTAGTATTTCGTTTTGCAGTATGTTTTCATTTACACTGTCTGATAAATAAATAGCCACCACAATAGCATATTGTCAAATATAGTGTGTATGTCCACAGAGGTCTGTTATATGTTCTCCAGTAGCCTGTCACTGCACTGCATGTTTGGTTTATTACTTGTTACAACCAAGGACATAAAGTAATACATTAATCAAGATTTTTCTTAAGGATGAATTATTGCCCTAAATCATTTTGTTCAGTCATTTACATTTACATTTAAGTCATTTAGCAGACGCTCTTATCCAGAGCGACTTACAAATTGGTGAATTCACCTTCTGACATCCAGTGGAACAGCCACTTTACAATAGTGCATCTAAATCATTTAGGGGGGTGAGAAGGATTACTTTATCCTATCCTAGGTATTCCTTGAAGAGGTGGGGTTTCAGGTGTCTCCGGAAGGTGGTGATTGACTCCGCTGTCCTGGCGTCGTGAGGGAGTTTGTTCCACCATTGGGGGGAGTCCAAACCATAATTTATCATTTTGAATTAACCGTCACACAACAGACGGCATCAGAGCGCGCAACAGATCAGTGTACTGTCTACACTCGGTCTGTTGTTTTATGAAATAGTTTTCATTAAATCATTTTTAATCAAAGCAACAACAACAACATCTTTAACCATTGGAAGTTCTGATAGCTAAAGATTCCGTGACAGGGTTAGCTTTTTCAGCTGGGACCGCAAGTTTCTGTCCCGGATTCCTGCTAAAAAAACACAATAGTTAACGATTAGCCATCATGCTAACAGAGCAAGATAACACTAGCAGTGCTAGAGTCAAAACACCAGTGGTATTGTGTCTGTCTGAGCTCAAATGCGTTAGGTGCGAGATGATATGTACGAAATAGGAGGGAAATAAGGCGCAACTGATAAATTAACATAAATTCTTCTTCTGTTCCAATGTATCATTGTCCAGCAGCTTTTAGGGAAGAGATTTTCCGGCTACTAACTCATCTTTAGGAAAAACAAGATGTGGTTTCTAAGTACTATGATGAAGCCCAGGCACACAGAATTTCAGTCGATATGTCGGGCGGTACTGACCTGCTCCAATCTACTGGACAGATGGTTAGCTCAAGAATGGACACGAGCAAGGCGAAGTAGGTCAGGCGGGAGGCAGGCTGGTCGGCCTCCAGATATCCTAGAAGATCAGATCAAGGGGCACCCTCTACAGCTCAGCTAGTCGCTGACCAAAGGAAACAAGGTCTTGGGCCTTCCTCCATCTCCTGAGGAATCCGACGCCATCCGCTGCTTCTGGTACTGGTGCAGTGAGTCGAAGCACACCTCCTCCCCCCTGTCCAAGGCAGCCTGTTCCGTTCCCCCTCTTCCTTCCCCATAAGATTCCAACACGATCGCGATCGTCGTGGGCAGCTCGATGGTGAGACCTGTCTACAGCCTGTGGGCAGACCATGGTCCACTGTTACCCAAACACCCTTGTCTAAGACATGAACTCTCTCCTGACCACAATTCTAGCCAACTACTCTACTATTGGCACACCTCCATTTGGCAAATCTGACCAACATTATATCCTCCTGATTCCTGCTTACAAGCAAAAACTAAAGCAGGAAGCACCAGTGACTCTGTCAATAAAAAAGTGGGGATGAGGTAGTTGGATGGGCTGTTTACAGATGGGCTATGTACAGGTGCAGTGATATGTGAGCTGCTCTGACAGCTGGTGCTTAAAGCTAGTGCGGGAGATATGGGTCTCCAGCTTCAGTGATTTTTGCCGTTTGTTCCAGTCATTGACAGCAGAGGACTGGAAGGAAAGGCAGCCAAAGGAGGTATTGGCTTTGGGGGTGACCAGCGAGATATACCTGCTGGAGCGCGTGCTACGGGTGGGTGTTGTTATCGTGACCAGTGAGCTGAGATAAGGCGGAGCTTTACCTAGCAGAGACTTATAGATGACCTGGAGCCAGTGGGTTTGGCGAGGAGTATGAAGCGATGGCCAGCCAATGAGAGCGTACAGGTCGCAGTGGTGGGTAATACATGGGGCTTTGGTGACAAGATGGATGGCACTGTGATAGACTGCACCCAATTTGTTGACTAGAGTGTTGGAGGCTATTTTATAGATGACATAGACGAAGTCAAGGATCGGTAGGATGGTCAGTTTTACAATTGTATGTTTGGCAGCATGAGTGAAGGATGCTTTGTTGCAATATAGGAAGCCGATTCTAGATTTAATTTTGGATTGGAGATACTTAATGTGAGTCTGGAAGGAGAGTTTACAGTCTAGCCAGACACCTAGGAATTTGCAGTTGTCCCCATATTCTAAGTCAGAACCATCCAGAGTAGTGATGCTGGACAGGCGGGCAGGTGCGGGCAGCAATCGGTTGAAGAGCATGCATTTAGTTTTACTTGCATTTAAGAGTTGGAGGCCACGGAAGGAGAGTTGTATGGCATTGAAGCTCGTCTGGAGGTTAGTTAACACAGTGTCCAAAGAAGGGCCAGAAGTATAAAGAATGGTGTTGTCTGCGTAGAGGTGGATCAGAGACTCACCAGCAGCGAGAGCGACATTATTGATGTATACAGAGAAGAGAGTCGGCCCGAGAATTGAACCCTGTGGCACCCCATAGAGACTACAAGAGGTCAGGACAACAGGCCCTCCGATTGACAGACTGAACTCTATCTGAGAAGTAGTTGGTAAACCAGGCGAGGCAATCATTTTAGAAACCAAGGCTGTTGAGTCTGCCAATAAGAATGTGGTGATTGACAGAGTCAAAAGTCTTGGCCAGGTTGATGAATACGCTGCACAGTATTGTCTCTTATCGATGGCGGTTATGATATTGTTTAGGACCTTGAGCGTGGCTGAGGTGCACCCATGACGAGCTCTGAAACCAGATTGCATAATGGAGAAGGTACGGTGGGATTCAAAATGGTCGGTAATCTCTTTGTTGACTCTGCTTTCGAAGACCTTAGAAAGGCAGGGTAGGATAGATATAGGTCTGCAGCAATTTGGGTCTAGAGTGTCTCCCCCTTTGAAGAGGGGGATGATCGCGGCAGCTTTCCAATCTTTGTGAATCTCAGACGACACGAAAGAGAGGTTGAACAGGCTAGTAATAGGGGTTGCAACAATTTCAGCAGATAATTTTAGAAAGAGAGGGTCCAGATTGTTTAGCCCGGCTGATTTGTAGGGGTCCTGGTTTTGCAATTCTTTAAGAACATCAGCTATCTGGATTTGGGTGAAGGACAAATGGGGGAGGCTTGGGTGAGTTGCTGTGGGGAGTGCAGGGCTGTTGACCAGGGTAGGGGTAGCCTGGTGGAAAGCATGCCAGCCGTAGAAAAATGCTTATTGAGATTCTCAATTATAGTGGATAGTGGATTTATCAGTGTTTCCTAGCCTCAGTGCAGTGGGCAGCTGGGAGGAGGTGCTCTTATTCTCCATGGACTTTACAGTGTCCTAAAACCTTCTTGAGTTTGTGCTACAGGATGCACATTTCTGCTTGAAAAAGCTAGACTTAGCTTTCCTAACTGCCTGTGTATATTTGTTCCTAACTTCCCTGAAAAGTTGCATATCATGGGGGCTATTCGATGCAAATGCAGAACGCCACAGGATGTTTTTGTGCAGGTCAAGGATAGCCAGGTCTGGAGAGAACCAAGGGCTATATCTGTTCCTGGTTCTGAATCTTTTGAAAGGGGCATGTTTATTTTAGATGGTCAGGAAGGCACTTTTAAAGAATGCCCAGGCATCTTCGCCTGATGGGATGAGGTCAATATCCTTCCAGGATACCCGGGCCAGGTTGATTAGGAGGGCCTGCTTGCTGAAGTGTTTTAGCGAGCGTTTAATAGTGATGAGGGGTGGTTGTTTGACTGCAGACCTGTTACGGATGCAAGCAAGGAGGCAGTGATCGCTGAAATCTTGGTTGAAAATAGCAGAGGTATATTTGGAGGGCAAGTTGGTTAGGATGATATCTATGAGGGTGGCCGTGTTTACGGATTTGGGATTGTACCTGGTGGGTTCATTGATCATTTGTGAGAGATTGAGGGCATCAAGCTTAGATTGTAGGATGGCCGGGGTGGTAAGCATGTCCCAGTTTAGGTCACATAGCAGCACGAGCTCTGAAGATAGATGGGGGGCAATCAGCTCACATATGGTGTCCAGGGCACAGCTGGGGGCAGAGGGTGGTCTATAGCAAGAGGCAATGGTGAGAGACTTGTTTCTGGAAAGGTTGATTTTTAAAAGTGGAAGCTCGAATTGTTTGGGTACAGACCTGGACAGTAAGACAGAACTCTGCAGGCTATCTCTGCAGTAGATTGCAACACCGCCCCCTTTGGCAGTTCTATCTTGTCTGAAAATGTTATAGTTAGGGATGGAAATTACAGGGGTTTTGGTGGTCTTCCTGAGCCAGGATTCAGACACGGCTAAGACATCCTGGTTGGCAGTGTGCTAGGGCAGTGAATAAAACAAACTTAGGGAGAAGGCTTCTAATGTTAACATGTATGAAACCAATGCTTTTACAGTTACAGAAGTCAACAAATGAGAGCGCCTGGGGAATGGGAGTGGAGCTAGGCACTGCAGGGCCTGGATTAACCTCCATGTCACCAAAGGAACAGAGGAGGAGTAGGATAAGGGTACGGCTAAAGGATAAAAGAACTGGTCGTCTAGTACGTTCAGAACAGAGAGTAAAAGGAGCAGATTTCTGGGCACGGTAGAATAGATTCAAGGCATAATGTACAGACAAAGGTATGGTAGAATGTGGATACAGTGGGGGTAAAACTGCATAGAGTGACGATGAAAGAGATATTGTCCCTAGAAATATCTTTTAAACCAGGTGATGTCACCGCATGTGTGTTCCGGGATTCTTCCTATGGCATTGAGGAGTACACCACATCAGTCACTGGTGTCATGACGTTGGCCTGGGGATAGGTTTATGACAGTCATAAATACCTCTTCCCCCCTTTTTCCTCTCTCTAACCTACTGATGTTACATTTGAAAACCCCTTGGTTTACATAGAGATTCTGGGAACATCAGAAGGTGGGGGAAAATGAACTATATACTGGAAATCTGACCAATTGAACATATGCGGTGGTACTTAATGAATATGATGTCAGTTTGGTTGTCATCTGAGACATTCTCATCAATGATAAGATGACAAACTCTACAGTGGAAAGTCTACACATCAGAGTTATTGGAATCACATGGAATTGTTGTTCAATTTAAATGTTTGAATATGAAATTATTCGTGATGGGATGAAATGTGATTTTAGCTAAGATGTGAGATTTGGGTTTTCATAAGGTTAGGGCTCTGCTCAATCAGTGGCCCGCCCCTGTGAAGGGACATGGGCTATAAAACTTTTCAAACACGCCCTCCTCTCCCTTCCTATATAAAGCATTGACGACAATATAACCTCCTGTTCCGAGGATGTGAGGAAGACGGTCCGATGTCAGAATGGTTCAGATAATAACTACAGAACGAAGCCAACATCCGTGTTGTTGTGAATGGTATGAACTTTGAACTCTTATTCACTACAGAAGCGATACCTCCTAGCCGTTGGGTTAGCAACAGCAGCTGCAAACGAGGGTTAGGAAGGAACAGACAGAATATCCCATCTATCACACAACAACGTTACAACAACGTATCCAATTGACAAACAGACATTCTTCAAAGGACAAAGGACTCGGTTTGGCAACACGGCCTTCCATCTACCACCAACCTACCGAAGCGCAGCTCAGAGTAAATATTTATTGCATTTTCCTTCTCCAAATGGGGGGTAATTTAGAATGCATAAGATACTTTATTTACGATAGCACAGCTACTTCCTTTGTTACTCAGTCTTCCCGCTCTTTCACTTTTCTTTTGTATATCAAGCTGTCATATCTGTTCCGCCCGCTAGGGACATTTTTCTTTATGACGTAATTTGTAATCAAGTTATGATTAATTATGTGTATGTGTAATTCTGTGTGATTAGTTAGGTATTTAGTAAATAAATCATTAAACCCAATTTTGTATTGCTGATTCAACTTGTTAGCCAGAGTTCGCGAAGATAACCAAGAATTTACAACTTTCAGATGAGACTGAATTAAGGTGACGATTAATATTGACTGCTATTGATGTAAGATATTACTAGGTATGTTGCGACTCTAGGGGCAGTATTTTAATTTTTGGACAAAAAACTTTCCCGTTTTAAACAAGATATTTTGTCACGAAAAGATGCTCGACGATGCATATAATTGACAGCTTTGGATAGAAAACACTCTGACGTTTCCAAAACTGCAAAGATATTGTCTGTGAGTGCAACAGAACTGATGTTACAGGAGAAACCCAGATAAAAATCCAATCAGGAAGTGCTGCATTTTTTGAAACCGCTTCATGCCAATGACTCCTTATATGGCTGTGGATGGGCTACGAATGAGCTTACGCTTTCTACGTATTCCCCAAGGTGTCTACAGCATTGTGACCTCTTTGTACGCATTTATGTTGAAGAATAGCCGTAAGGGACCACATTGAGCAAGTGGTCACATGATGGCTCCCGCAGAAAATCTTGCGTAAAGTACACAAGTAGCCAATTTTCCAATCGCTTCTTATGAGAAACCAATTGTCCCGGCGGATATTTTATCGAATAGATATGTGAAAAACACCTTGAGGATTGATTCTAAACAAAATTTGCCATGTTTCTGTCGATATTATGGAGCTAATTTGGAAAAAAGTTCGGAGTTTTAGTGACTGCATTTTCCGGTCGATTTCTCAGCCAAACGTGAAGAACAAACGGAGCTATTTCGCCTACAAAAATAATATTTTTGGAAAAAAGGAACATTTGCTATCTAACTGGGAGTCTCCTGAGTGAAAACATCTGAAGTTCTTCAAAGGTAAATTATTTAATTTGATTGCTTTTCTTATTTTCGTGAAAATATTGCCTACTGGTAGCAGAGCCTAGCATAGCATTATGCCATGATAAACTTACATAAATGCTTGTTTAGTGTTGGCTGTAAAGCATATTTTGAAAATCTGAGATGACAGGATTTTATAGAATAGCATGTCATATCACTTAATCCGGCATAGCCAAAGACACGACACTGGCTTCATGAATAAGTGCATCGATGACGTTGTCCCCACAGTGACTGTATGTGCATACCCAACCAGAAGCAATGGATTACAGGAAACATCCGCACTAAGCTAAAGGGTAGAGCTGCAGCTTTCAAGGAGCGGGACTCTAACCCGGAAGCTTATAAGAAATCCCTCTATGCCCTCCAACGAACCATCGAGCAGGCAAAGCGTCAATACAGGACTAAGATCGAATTATACTACACCGGCTCCAATGCTCGTCAGATGTGGCAGGGCTTGCAGCTGTTACAGAGTAGAAAGGGAAGCACAGCCATGAGCTGCCCAGTGACATGAGCCTACTAGACAAGGCAAGTAACATTGAAACATACATGATTGCATCAACTGTTCCGGATGACTATGTGATCACGCTCTCCGTAGCATTTAAACAGATCAACATTTTCAAGGCCGCAGGGCCAGACGAATTACCTGGACGTGTACTGTGACCATGCGCTGACCAACTGGCAAGTGTCTTCACTGACATTTTCAACCTGTCCCTGACTGAGTCTTTAATACCAACATGTTTCAAGCAGACCACCATAGTCCCTGTGCCCAATAACACTAAGGTAACCTGCCTAAATGGCTACCGACCCGTAGCACTTACGTCTGTCGCTATGAAGTGCTTTGAAAGGGCTGTCATGGCTCACATCAACACCATTATCCCAGAAACCCTAGACCCACACCAATTTGCATACCCCCCCAAACAGATCCACAGATCATGCAATCTCTATTGCACTCCACACTGCCCTTTTACACAAATCAAATGTATTTATATACCCCTTCTTACATCAGCTGATATCTCAAAGTGCTGTACAGAAACCCAGCCTAAAACCCCAAACAGCAAGCATTGCAGGTGTAGAAGCACGGTGGCTAGGAAAAACTCCATAGAAAGGCCAAAACCTAGGAAGAAACCTAGAGAGGAACCAGGCTATGAGGGGTGGCCAGTACTCTTCTTGCTGTGCCGGATGGAGATTATAACAGAACATGGCCAAGATGTTCAAATGTTCATAAATGATCAGCATGGTCAAATAATAATAATCACAGTAGTTGTCGAGGGTGCAGCAAGCCAGCACCTCAGGAGTAAATGTCAGTTGGCTTTTCATAGCCGATCATTAAGAGTATCTCTACCGCTCCTGCTGTCTCTAGAGAGTTGAAAACAGCAGGTCTGGGAACAGGTCAGGGTAACATAGCCGCAGGCAGAACAGTTGAAACTGGAGCAGCAGCACAGCCAGGTGGACTGGGGACAGCAAGGAGTCATCATGCCAGGTAGTCCTGAGGCATGGTCCTAGGGCTCAGGTCCTCCGAGAAAGAAAGAGAGAAAGAAAGAATTAGAGAGAACATACTTAAATTCACACAGGACACCGGATAAGACAGAAGAAGTACACCAGATATAACAGACTGACCCTAGCCCCCAACACATAAACTACTGCAGCATAAATACTGTAGGCTGAGACAGGAGACACCTGGACAAAAGGAACACCTATGTGAGAATGCTATTCATTGACTGCAGCTCAGCATTCAACACCGTAGTGCCCTCAAAGCTCATCACCAAGCTAAAGACCCTGGAACTAAATACCTCTCTCTGCAACTGGATCCTGGACTTCCTGACGGGCCGACCCCAGGTGGTAAGGGTAGGTAACAACACACTTTGATCCTCAATACTGGTGCCCCTCAGAGGTGCCTGCTTAGTCCCCTCCTGTACTCCCTGTTCACTCATGACTGCACGGCCAGGCATGACTCCAACCCCATCATTAAGTTTGCAGATGACAGAACAGTGGTAGGCCTGATCAACGACGAGACAGGCTTTAGGGAGGAGGTCAGAGACCTGGCCATGTGGTGCCAGGTCAACAACCGCTCACTCAAAGTGATCAAGACAAAAGAGACGATCGTGGACTACAGGAAAAGGAGGATCGAGCAAGCCCCCATTCTTATCGACAGGGCTGCTGCCATCCTAAACCAGTTCCTGAAGAAACTCTGCAAAGACAGGAACGTCTCCTTTTGTGACTATTTTGACTTCCTGTGGGAGCAACCAATATAAAAGCTAGTTTAGCCTACTCATAAACCCAGCTCAAACATTTTTTTTGTGTGAATCCTCACCATAAACGGCACTGCCACAGATGTACACGGAGGTAAAGTGTCAGTCTCTCCTGGCTCAAAGTTGAGGAGAGATTTACTGCATCACTATTGGTCTTTGTGTGAGGTGTTGATTTGTTGAAGATACTCAACTGTCTGTTCAAGCAGTTGGCGTCTGGGCCGGCTTCGGCAGTATTACTTTTGGCTCAAACGTGGGGAGTTATCTGGCCCAAATGTATTACTTGGGGCTACTCTGGCAGATGATTACACAGGCTGCTTTATATAATTAACATTCCACTATTTATTTTAATCATATTTTCTCATTGTTTCTATGATCAAATTAACATACAATTAAATGAAATTATTTTAGAGTCCTGTGCAGTATTTTAGTATTTTGATACTTGTTGCAAGGCATTTGATAAGCATTAAAAACTTTATGGCTGGAACCTCCTGAGTGGTGCAGGGGTCTAAGACGCTGCATGGCAGTGCAAACTGCGTTGCTACAGATTCCTTTTCGAGACCCATGCCAGCCGTGCCCGGGAGACCTATGAGGTGACGCACAATTTGCTCAGCGTAGTTTGAGTTAGGGGAGGGTTTGGTTGACCGGGATGTCCTTGTCCCATCGTGCTGTAGCGACTCCTGGGGTGTGCCAGGAGCATGAACACTGACCAGGTGTATGGCGTTTCCTCCGACACAAAATGCTTTTTTTGTGGATGGGTATAATTTGTATGTATAAAATGTATAATCGTAATATTTAAAATGACTAAATCAGGTAATTCTGTATACATTTATATAAACTAGTCGCTTAGTCGGGTCGCTTCTGGGGGGATGGCGGCAAAGTCGTCTGATTTCTGGTAGACTGAAACGGCCCGATGCAGTCAGTCATTTTGATTCCGGGCTGAGTCCGATGCAGTCATTCATTTTGATTCCGGGCTGAGTCCGATGCAGTCATTCATTTTGATTCCGGGCTGAGTCCGACACCCGATTCCGGGCCGATTCAATTAGTTCCGGCCCCCCGCTTCTGGGCCGATTCCTCATTACTAGCTGGGCTGCATCTCAGTGCTAGAGGTGTCATTATAGACCCTGATTCGAATCCAGGCTGTATCACAACCGGCCGTGATTGGGGTCACATAGGGTGTCGCACAACTGACCCAGCACCGTTATGGTTTGGCCGGGGTAGGCCTCATTAACTGACATGCCTAGTTAAATAAATATATTGTTTCATGTCGGCACCTGGAAGAGTAACTGATGCTTTTACACACAGAGAACAGTTTAATACACTCTAACACATAGGCTACAGTCATCTTATGACACTACAACTCTCTATATATCAGTCTCTTATACAGCCGTTCAAAGTGATTATTATCATCGAGCAACTCTTCCACACCAAGAATCCTCTGTTGTGGTAATAGTGCACGCGCTCCGTCTCGGCAGCGCGCTTGTAGGCTCCATGGACACAGACAGCTTCGCGCTTCGGTCCGAGTCCAGATCCGGGAAATGAGAGTAATCCGCGCCATGTTTTGGGGTGATCTTTATTAAAAGCGCCTCACTTTTAAAGCTCTGAAAAACATAGGCTAGTACCTATGGATAGATAGGCAGCTGATGACCAGAGGAGCAGCGGGAGGCGACCACTCAGTCTGTAGAGAGTGAAATGATGCCTGAAGAAGCGCTCAATCAGGGACAGTTGGATTAATGGGGGAAACTATTGTTTGGAAAATAATTTATTAGTTCAGATTTTTTTTTGTGGATTTCTAATCGGGTCCATGTCAAAATGCCATTTGCCAAACGGATCGTGGAACCCCAGTTACTGTGCAGGCATTCAGTCCCGAAAGAAGAGAGTTTGGTTTTCGAGGATCTGTGTACGGTCAACAATGTGGCTCTGTCCCGGACCCTACGACAGCTTTCCGACCTGGCCCGGCACGCCTGCTCTCTCTTCCAGGAGCTGGAGAGCGATATCGTGTTTACCAACCAACGGGTCCGGGGACTGCAGAGTAAAGTCGGTAAACTTCAGCAGTCTATCTACGGGTTAGACGCCAAGCAGGAGGCAGTACGTGAGTACACCACTTTCTACTACAGCTCAACCTTTTCTCCTTTTAGCCACAGCGTGCCATGTGTTCTCTGCGGTTCTGCGTAGCCAGCACATGGTCTTCTAATAAAAACTACAACTCAGTGGGAAACAGATTGGTGCTCCAAATATTGAATCTGAAGCATTGATATGGAATAGTAATCAATATGACACAGTGGGTTCCATCATGTTCATGTTGCGACTGTATTGGTTTATTAAATGCTTGGGTCTACGATATGGTCTGTTTTTATGTGTTCATGTGTTTCAATTCTATTCTGAGCGCAATTGATCGCTAGATTGGCATGTTGACTGTTTCGCGGTGATCATCATTTTAGGCAATGGCACCGGTTTATTGATAACTGGCGTGGTGTACTCGCCATTTCAATGTTTACATAACCAGGCTCTATCCATACATACTATGCTTTCAATCTAAATGCGACAATGAGGTTAGTTTGCTGTCCTGTATTGGGGTTAGGTCCATGGTAACATAATGAGGCCATGTGGAGGGTTAGAGGGCTGAATTAGGGTTAGGTCCATCGTAACATAATGAGGCCATGTGGAGGGTTAGAGGGCTGAATTAGGGTTAGGTCCATGGTAACATAATGAGGGCTGAATTAGGGTTAGGTCCATGGTAACATGAGGCCATGTGGAGGGTTAGAGGGCTGAATTAGGGGTAGGTCCATCGTAACATAATGAGGGCTGGAGCAGCAGATGGGTCTTTTTGTTGTGTCAGATGTGTTTTTCAGTTTAATTAAATATTAGATTAAATGTACATTACACTGTTTTGTCAGTAATTTCAGTCCCAATCTATTGCCTTTTTTTCAGACCTCATCAACATTTCAATGCAGGATGGAAAAGAAGGGGTGTGAGGGAGTAACCAATCATTTCCCTGATACTGGCACAACATGATGCTGTTGGCTTGCTAGTTTAATTTCTACACTCAAAAAAATCTAGGTTGTTTGGATGACCCAACTGTTGGGATGTAGTAGGGTCATGCTTTCATTAAAAAGATCAAGGTTGGGGTGTTTTAATGCTGGGTTGTTCAGCTATGACGACTCCAACACCATTACGTTTGCAGATGACACAACAGTGGTATGCCTGGTCACAGACATCTACGAGAAAGCCTATAGGGATGAGGTCAGAGACCTGGCCATGTGGTGCCAGAATAACAACCTATCACTCAACAGGTTGAGAGCTTCATGTTCCTTGACGTCCACATCACCAACAAACTAACATGGTCCAAGCACACCAAGATAGTGGTGAAGAGGGCACAACAAAGCCTATCCCCCCTCGGGAGACTGAAAAGATTCGGCATGGGTCCTCAGATCCTCAAAGTTCTACAGCTGCACCGTCGAGAGCATCCTGACTGGTTGCATCACTTCCTGGTATGGCAACTGCTTGGCCTCTGACCGCAAGGCGCTACAGAGGGTAGTGTGTGCGGCCCAGTACATCACTGGGGCCAAGCTTCCTGCCATCCAGGACCTCTATACCAGGCGATGTCAGAGGAAGGCCCTAAAAATGGTCAGACTCCAGCCACCCTAGTCATAGACTGTTCTCTCTGCTACTGCACGGCAAGCGGTACCGGAGTGCTAATTCTAGGTCCCAGACCAGAACAGCTTTTAAAATGGCTACCCAGACTATTTTGCATAGTCACTTTAATAACTCTACCTACATGTACATATTACCTCAACTAACCGGTGCCCTGCACATTGACTCTGTACCGGTACCCCCTGTATATAGTCACTTTAATAACTCTACCTACATGTACATATTACCTCAACTAACCGGTGCCCTGCACATTGACTCTGTACCGGTACCCCCTATATATATTTAGAGTAAATGTCATTCCGGTTAATCTGTTCTGTTGTTTTGTAAAGATTGAACACTGACACCTTTGTAGCTTTAATGGTATACTTCAGGATTGGCAGTGAGGCCAGGTCTACCTATGGTGGCCTCTTTCAATAGTCCATGCTCAAGGGGTATGTACATAGTCAAAGCTTTCCTTAATTTTGTGTCCGTCACAATGGTCAGGTATTCTGCCTCTGTGTACTCTCTGTTTAGGGCCAAATAGCATTGTAGTTTGCTCTGTTTCTTTGGTAAATTCTTTCCAATGTGTCAAAGTAATTATCGTTTTGTTTTCTCATGATCTGGTTGGGTCTAATTGTGTTGCTATCCTGGGGCTCTGTGGGGTATGTTTGTGAACATAACCTCAGGACCAGCTTGCTTAGGGGACTCTTCTCCAGGTTCATCTCTCTGCTGGTGATGGCTTTGTTATGGAAGGTTTGGGAATCACTTCCCTTTAGGTGGTTGTAGAATTTAACTGCTCTCTTCTGGATTTTGATGATTAGCGGGTATTGGCCTAATTGTGCTCTGCATTATTTGGTGTTTTACGTTGTACATGGAGGATATTTTTTTCAGAATTCTGCATGCTGAGTCTCAATTTGGTGTTTCTCATTTGGTGAGCGGACCCCAGACCTCACAACCATAAAGGGCAATGGGTTCTATAACTGATTCAAGTGTGTGTTTTTTAACCAGATCCTAATTGGTATGTTTCATTTTATGTTCGTTTTGATGGCATAGGGCAAAACCCTTCTTGCCTTGTCTCTCAGATGGTTCACAGCTTTGTGGAAGTTACCTGTGGCGCTGATGTTTAGGCCGAGGTATGTGTAGTTTGTGTGCTCTAGGGCAACGGTGTCCAGGTGGAATTTGTGTTTGTTGTCTTGGCAGCTACCCTTTTTTGGAACACCATTATTTTTGTCTTTGAGATTTACTGTCAGGGCCCAGGTCTGTCAGGGCCCAGGTCTGACTGAATCTGTGCAGAAGATCTAGGTGCTGCTGTAGGCCCTCCTTGGTTGGTGACAGAAGCACCAGATCATCAGCAAGCAGTAGACATTTGACTTTAGATTCTAGCAGGGTGAGGCTGGGTGCTGCAGACTTCTAGTGCCCTCGCCAATTCATTGATAAACAGTGCCGGAAAGTATTCAGACCCCTTGACTTTTTCTACATTTTGTTACATTACAGCCTCATTCTAAAAATGATTTAATCAGTCTACACACACACACACACACACACACACACACACACACACACAATACCCCGTGATGACGAGGCAAAATCAGCTTTTTAGAAATTTTAGCAAATGTATAAAAAAAAGCTGAAATACCACATTTACATAAGTATTCAGACCCTTTAATCAGTACATTGTTGAAGAACCTTTTGGCAGCGATCACAGCCTTGAGTCTTCTTGGGTATGATGCTACAAGCTTAGCACACCTGTATTTGTGGAGTTTATTCCATTCTTCTCTGCAGATCCCCTCAAGCTCTGTCAGGTTGGATGGGGAGCGTTGCTGTACAGCTATTTTCAGGTCTCTCCCGAGATGTTCGATCGGGTTCAAGTCTGGGCCCTGGCTGGGCCACTCAAGGACATTCAGAGACTTGTCCCGAAGCCACTCCTGCCTTGTTTAGGCTGTGTGCTCAGGGTCGGTGTCCCATTGGAAGGTCAACCTTCGCACTAGTCTGAGGTCCCACGTGCTCTGGAGCCATAATTGTATAATTTTCTCTACTTTATGCATATTGTTTTTATACTGAATTAGCAGGTCTTCAACCAAAACCTAATTTTAGATGAAGGGAACTATAAAATCGATCCAAGTCTGCTATCTTTAACTTGAAATATAAACATTATCTGGCTAATCACTTGCACGTGGGCTTGAGCGATTGTTGAGACCTGTGTTCATATTCTATAGCCTACTGCCTGCTACAATAAGGTTGTCATTATTAGTGAATGTGCAGTATGCATGGTTCTCGTTAAATTTGTAACAAAGGTTATTTTCATAGGCTGATCAGTGATTACTCCCAAAAAAAGCATGTTAAACTATTTTTATAAAATAATTAAGGTTAATGGTTGTTGAAGGCTTATATTTAGCCAAGGTATAATTTTACAAACCCGGAATTCATTAGATTATTGCTAACTGTTTGAAATGCAATGTATTTGATCTTTTAATTGTACAACGCTTATTTAGAGAGAACATAAACATTTTTTTAGATATATTGTGAATCGCCCACAAGTAATAAAAAAAACAACAACAAATGTGAGTTCTGATTTTATACCATATCACCCAGCTGTACTGGGAGGCTTATTAGAGGTATACATGAAAGTGATTTTTATGTTTGAGCTGTTAGTGCAGGGTGAGCTGTTAGTGCAGGGTGAGCTGTTAGTGCAGGGTGAGCTGTTAGTGCAGGGTGAGCTGTTAGTGCAGGGTGAGCTGTTAGTGCAGGGTGAGCTGTTAGTGCAGGGTGAGCTGCGGACTTCCTACTAGTGCACACCGCCTCAGTGCAGGGCTTATTTATGAAAGTGTTTAGTTTATATGTGTAAGGGTTTAGCTGGAGGACATGTTAGTCATTACTGCTACATTCCTGAGGCTCCTGAGCAGAGCAGCAGAGCAAGTGCTACTGCATGGTCCTCTCCTCCTAGAACCTGGTGTATATTTTCAGGACACAATCTGTAGCAAATAAATTGGCAAATGAACATGTTTTGTCCAGCAGGTTATGGTACACCTCATGTGTATATAACAGACATGACCATTCCTAATGCATATTGAAGACCTTCCAAACTATTACTTCAGCTCTGTTTGTTCTGTCTCCATGGGGACTGGAACACCTATTTTGTTGATTTGTTAGTTGGGGAGGGGGGGGCTGTTTGCGCTGATTTTAACTTCTTTGTCCATAATGTTTCCCCCATCGTTTCCTATGACTGAAAAGAGCTTCTGGACATCAGAACAGCGATCACTAACCATGATTTAGATGAGGAATTCTACTTCAATGACTCAGCTGTGCAGGATATTCTTCTCACCTGGGCCCTGATCCCCGACACTCTGAAGAGACCATGATATGGAGGCCGATGTGTGGGTACCCTGCTGAAACTACAGAGGAGAGTAAATAATCTACCCTCTGTTCTATTGGCCAATGTACTGGAGAACCAACTGGCCTTCTAGGCAGAGTTGCAAAGAAAGAGCCATATCTCAGACTGGACAATAAAAGATTAAGATGGGCAAAATAATACAGACACTGGACTTGAGGAGCTCTGCCCGGAAGGCCAGCATCCCAGGGTCGCATTTTCACTGTTGATGTTGAGACTGGTGTTTTGCTGGTACTATTTAATGAAGCTGCCAGTTGAGGACTTGTGAAGCCTCTTTCTCAAACTAGACACTAATGTACTTGTCCTCTTGCTCAGTTGTGCACCGGGGCCTCACACTACTCTTTCTATTCTGGTTAGAACCAGTTTGCTCTGTTCTGTGAAGGGAGTAGTACACAGGGTTGTACGAGATCTTTAGTTTCTTGGCAATTTCTCGCATGGAATCGCCTTCATTTCTCAGAACAAGAATAGACTGAGTTTCAGGAGAAAGTTATTTGATTCTAGCAATTTTGAGCCTGTAATCAAACCCACAAATGCTGATGCTCCAGATACTCAACTAGTCTAAAGAAGGACAGTTTTATTGCTTCTTTAATCAGAACAACAGTTTACAGCTGTGCCAACATAATTGCAAAAGGGTTTTCTAATGATCAATTAGCCTATTAAAACGATAAACATGGATTAGCTAACACAACGTGCCATTGGAACACAGGAGTGATGGTTTCTGATATTGGGCCTCTGTACTCCTATGTAGATATCCCATTTTAAAAAATCAGCTGTTTCCAGCAACAATAGTCATTTACAACATTAACAATGTCTACACTGTATTTCTGATCAATTTGATGATATTTTAATGGACAAAAAATGTGCTTTTCTTTCAAAAACACTGACTTTTTTTAAGTGACCCTAAACTTGGAAAAAATATATTTTTACACACACACACCACTACATTGACACTCTCGCACACATTGACATACAATACATATTTTTTTGTTTCACTTTTATTTAACCAGGTAGGCCAGTTGAACAAGTTCTCATTTACAACTGCGACCTGGCCAAGAATGGAAAGCACTGCGACAAAAACAAGTTACACAATAACACGATTTTTTTTTATTTTTTTATTTCACCTTTATTTAACCAGGTAGGCAAGTTGAACAAGTTCTCATTTACAATTGCGACCTGGCCAAGATAAAGCAAAGCAGTTCGACACATACAACGACACAGAGTTACACATGGAGCAAAACAAACATACAGTCAATAATACAGTAGAAACAAGTCTATATACGATGTGAGATAAGGGAGGTAAAGGCAAAAAAAGGCCATGGTGGCAAAGTAAATACAATATAGCACGTAAAACACTGGAATGGTAGATTTGCAATGGAAGAATGTGCAAAGTAGAAATAAAAATAATGGGGTGCAAAGGAGCAAAATAAATAAATTAAATACAGTAGGGAAAGAGGTAGTTGTTTGGGCTAAAATATAGGTGGGTTATGTACAGGTGCAGTAATCTGTGAGCTGCTCTGACAGTTGGTGCTTAAATCTAGTGAGGGAGATAAGTGTTTCCAGTTTCAGTGCTTTTTGTAGTTCATTCCAGTCATTGGCAGCAGAGAACTGGAAGGAGAGGCGGCCAAAGAAAGAATTGGTTTTGGGGGTGACTAGAGAGATATACCTGCTGGAGCGTGTGCTACAGGTGGGAGATGCTATGGTGACCAGCGAGCTGAGATAAGGGGGACTTTACCTAGCAGGGTCTTGTAGATGACATGGAGCCAGTGGGTTTGGCGGCGAGTATGAAGCGAGGGCCAGCCAACGAGAGCGTACAGGTCGCAATGGTGGGTAGTATATGGGGCTTTGGTGACAAAACAGATTGCACTGTGATAGACTGCATCCAATTTGTTGAGTAGGGTATTGGAGGCTTTTTGTAAATGACATCGCCAAAGTCGAGGATTGGTAGGATGGTCAGTTTTACAAGGGTATGTTTGGCAGCATGAGTGAAGGATGCTTTGTTGCGAAATAGGAAGCCAATTCTAGATTTAACTTTGGATTGGAGATATTTGATATGGGTCTGGAAGGAGAGTTTACAGTCTAACCAGACACCTAAGTATTTGTAGTTGTCCACGTATTCTAAATCAGAGCCGTCCAGAGTAGTGATGTTGGACAGGCGGGTAGGAGCGAGTAGCGATCGGTTGAAGAGCATGCATTTAGTTTTACTTGTATTTAAGAGCAATTGGAGGCCACGGAAGGAGAGTTGTATGGCATTGAAGCTTGCCTGGAGGGTTGTTAACAGTGTCCAAAGAAGGGCCAGAAGTATACAGAATGGTGTCGTCTGTGTAGAGGTGGATCAGAGGCTCACCAGCAGCAAGAGCGACCTCATTGATGTATACAGAGAAGAGTCGGTCCAAGAATTGAGTCCTGTGGCACCCCCATAGAGATTGCCAGAGGTCCGGACAGCAGACCCTCCGATTTGACACACTGAACTCTATCAGAGAAGTAGTTGGTGAACCAGGTGAGGCAATCATTTGAGAAACCAAGGCTGTCGAGTCTGCCGATGAGAATGTGGTGATTGACAGAGTCGAAAGCCTTGGCCAGATCAATGAACACGGCTGCACAGTAATGTTTCTTATCGATGGCGGTTAAGATATCGTTTAGGACCTTGAGTGTGGCTGAGGTGCACCCATGACCAGCTCTGAAACCAGATTGCATAGCAGAGAAGGTATGGTGAGATTCGAAATGGTCGGTAATCTGTTTGTTGACTTGGCTTTCGAAGACCCTAGAAAGGCATGGTAGGATAGATATAGGTCTGTAGCAGTTTGGGTCAAGAGTGTCCCCCCCTTTGAAGAGGGGGATGACCGCAGCTGCTTTCCAATCTTTGGGGATCTCAGACGACGCGAAAGAGAGGTTGAACAGGCTAGTAATAGCGGTGGCAACAATTTCGGCAGATAATTTTAGAAAGAAAGGGTCCAGATTGTCTAGCCCGGCTGATTTGTAGGGGTCCAGATTTTGCAGCTCTTTCAGAACATCAGCTGAACGGATTTGGGAGAAAGAAAGTAAATGTCTAAATACAGTGTGTGCAAATGTAGTAAGATTAGGGAGGTAAGGCAATACATAGGCCATAGAGGTGAAATAAATAACAATATGGGGATGAGGTAGTTGGGTGTGCTATTTACAGATGGGCTGTGTACAGTGATCAGTGAGCTACTCTGACAGCTGATGCTTAAAGTTAGAGGGAGATTCAAGACTCCAGCTCCAGTGATGTAAATTAAAAAAAATGTATTTTGCAATTTATTCCAGTCATTGGCAGCAGAGAACTGGAAGGAAAGGTGGCCAAAGGAGGTGCTGGCTTTGGGGATGACCAGTGAAATATACCTGCTGAAGCGTGGGCTACTGGTGGGTGTTGCTGTGGTGACCAGTGATCTAAGGCGGGGCTTTACCTAGCATAGCCTTATCGATGACCTGGAGTCAGTCCGGGCCAGCCAATGAGAGCATACAGGTCTCAGTGGTGTATAGTATACAGGGATTTCGTGACAAAACGGATGGCACTGCGATAGACTACATCCAGTTTATGGAGTAGAGTGTTGGGGGCTATTTTGTAAACTACATCGCCGAAGTCAAGGATCGGTAGGATGGTCAGTTTTATGAATGTATGTTTGGCAGCATGAGTGAAGGATACTTTGTTGTGAAATAGGAAGCCGATTCTAGATTTAATTTTGGATTGGGGATGCTTGACATGAGTCTGTAAGGAGAGTTTACAGTCTAACCAGACACCTAGGTATTTGTAGTTGTCCACATATTTTACGTCAACCGTCCAGAGTAGTGATGCTAGTCGGGCGGGTGGGTGCGGGCAGGGATGAGTTGAAGAGCATGCATTTGGCTGTACTAGCATTTTAAGAGCAGTTGTAGGCCACGGAAGGAGAGTTGTATGGCATTGAAGCTTGTTTGGAGGTTAGTTAACACCGTGTCCAAAGAAGGGCCAGATGTATACAGAATGGTGTCGTCTGCGTAGAGGTGGATCAGAGAATCGCCAGCAGCAAGAGCAACGTCATTGATATATTTACATAGAAGTAAATTGAAGAGTTGGCCCGAGAATTTAACCCTGTGGCATCCCCATAGAGACTGGCATCGGGCCGGAAAACATGCCCTCCGTTTTGACACACTGAACTCTATCTGAGAAATAGTGAACCAGGCGAGGCAGTCATTTGAGAAACCAATGCTATTGAGTCTGCCAATAAGAATGCGGTGATTGACAGTCAAATGCCTCGGCCAGGTCGATGAAAATGGCTGCACAGTACTGTCGTTTATCGATGGTGGTTATGATATCGTTTAGGTACGGTGGGATTTGAAATGGTCAGTAATCTGTTTGTTAACTTGGCTTTTGAAGATTTTAGGCAGGGCAGGATGGATATACAGTTGAAGTCGGAAGTTTACATACACCTTAGCCAAATACATTTAAACTCAGTTTTTCACAATTCATGACATTTAATCCTAGTAAAATGTCAGTCTTAGGTCAGTTAGGATCACCACTTAATTTTAAGAATGTGAAATGTCAAAATAAAATTATTATTTATTTCAGCTTTTATTTCTTTCAACACATTCCCAGTGGGTCAGAAGTTTACATGCATTCAATTAGTATTTGGTTGCATTGCCTTTAAACTGTTTGACTTGGGTCAAACATTTCAGGTAGCCTTCCACAAGCTTCCCACAATAAGTTGGGTGAATTTGGCCCATTCCTCCTGACTAAGCTGGTGTAACTGAGTCAGGTTTGTAGGCCTCCTTGCTCACACACGCTTTTTCAGGTTTGCCCACAAATGTTCTATAGGATTGAGGTCAGGGCTTTGTGATGGCCACTCCAATACCTTGACTTTGTTGTCCTTAAGCCATTTTGACACAATTTTGGAATTTGGAAGACCCATTTGCAACCAAGCTTTAAATTCCTGACTGATGTCTTCAGTTGTTGCTTCAATATATCCACATAATTTTCCTACCTCGTGATGCCATCTCTTTTGTGATGTGAACCAGTCTATACCAGTGGATATAGATACTTTTGTACCCGTTTCCTCCAGCATCTTCACAAGGTCCTTTGCTAATCTGTCTGTAAACAATTGCTGGAAAATGACTTGATGTAGATGTCCTAACCGACTTGCCAAAACTATATTTTGTTAACAAGACATTTGTGGAGTGGTTGATACACTTGGGTTGGCGTTATTAAAACTTGTTTATGTAAACTTTCGACTTCAATTGTAGGTCTGTAACAGTTTGGGTCTAATGTGTCTACCCCTTTGAAGAGGGGGATGACCACGGCAGCTTTCCAATCTTTGGGGATCTCAGACAATACAAAAGAGGTTGAACAGGCTATTAATAGGGGTTGCAACAATTTCGGCTGATAATTTTAGAAAGAGAGGGTCCAGATTGTCGAGCCCAGCTGATTTGTAGAGTTCCAGATTTTGCATCTCTTTTAGAACATCAGCTGTCTGGATTTGGGTGAAGGGGGGGGGCTTGGGCCAGTTGCTGTGGGGGGTGAAGGGGGGGGGCTTGGGCCAGTTGCTGTGGGGGGTGCAGAGCTGGGGTTGGGGTAGCCAGGTGGAAAGCATGGCCAGCCGTAGAGAAATACTTATTGAAATGCTTGATTATCGTGGATTTATCTGTGGTGACAGTGTTTCCTAGCCTCAGTGCAGTGGGCAGCTGGGAGGAGGTGCTCTTATTCTCCATGGAGTTTAGTGTCCCAAAACTTTGTGGAATTAGTGCTACAGGAGGCAAATTTCTGTTTGAAAAAGCTAGCATTTCCTAACTGACTGTGTATATTGGTTCCTGCCTGCCTTGAAAAGTTGCATGCCGCGAGGGCTATTCGATGCTAATGCAGAACGCCACAGGATATTTTTGTGCTGGTCAAGGGCAGTCAAGTCTGGGGTGAACCAAGGGCTATATCTGTTCTTAGTTCTACATTTTTTGAATGGGGCATGCATATTTAAGATGGCGAGTAAAGCACTTTTGAAGAGCAACCAGGCATCCTCTACTTACGGGAAGAGGTCAATATCCTTCCAGAATATCTGGGCCAGGTCGATTAGAAAGGCCTGCTCGCTGAAGTGTTTTAGGGAGCGTTTGACAGTGATGAGGGGTGGTCGTTTGATCACGGACGCAGGCAATGAGGCAGTGATCATGAGGTCCTGGTTGAAGACGACAGAGGTGTATTTAGAAGGCAAGTTGTTCAGGAGGATATCTGAGGGTGCCCATGGTTATGGATTTGGGTTGATGTTGCGCTGTGCAGACTGGCAGCTATTGACCGGGCTGAGGCTGGCTGGTGTCCGAGTTAACGGTGAAGACCGCAAGCAGTGGCTTACTGACTTGTAGCTAGTTAGCTGGCTAGGTTCTGATGGGGGTTCCGGTTCTAAAGTATAAAAATAGCAGATCCGTACCACATTGGGTGAGGCGGGTTGCAGGAGAGTAGATGGAAAGTGAGTTTACAATGTATTTGAAAAAAGAGAAATTATTATTTACCATTTTCACGGGACAAGAGAGAACGCACGTCCGACTGCTACAGAATCTTGTCCCAGCGCTATGCCCCCTGTCCCAGCGCTATGCCTCCTGTCCCAGCGCTATGCCTCCTGTCCCAGCGCTATGCCCCCTGTCCCAGCGCTATGCCCCCTGTCCCAGCGCTATGCCCCCTGTCCCAGCGCTATGCCTCCTGTCCCAGCTCTATGGGAAGAGGGCACGACAACGCCTATGCCCCTGTCCCAGCGCTATGCCCCCTGTCCCAGCGCTATGCCCCCTGTCCCAGCGCTATGCCTCCTGTCCCAGCTCTATGGGAAGAGGGCACGACAACGCCTATGCCTCCTGTCCCAGCGCTATGCCCCCTGTCCCAGCGCTATGCCCCCTGTCCCAGCGCTATGCCCCCTGTCCCAGCGCTATGCCCCCTGTCCCAGCGCTATGCCCCCTGTCCCAGCGCTATGCCCCCTGTCCCAGCTCTATGCCTCCTGTCCCAGCTCTATGCCTCCTGTCCCAGCGCTATGCCTCCTGTCCCAGCGCTATGCCCCCTGTCCCAGCGCTATGCCCCCTGTCCCAGCGCTATGCCCCCTGTCCCAGCGCTATGGGAAGAGGGCCCAGCCTATTCCCCTGTCCCAGCGCTATGCCCCCTGTCCCAGCGCTATGCCCCCTGTCCCAGCGCTATGCCCCCTGTCCCAGCGCTATGGGAAGAGGGCACGACAAAGCCTATTCCCCCTGTCCCAGCGCTATGCCCCCTGTCCCAGCGCTATGCCCCCTGTCCCAGCGCTATGCCTCCTGTCCCAGCTCTATGGGAAGAGGGCACGACAACGCCTATTCCCCCTGTCCCAGCGCTATGCCCCCTGTCCCAGCGCTATGCCCCCTGTCCCAGCGCTATGCCCCTGTCCCAGCGCTATGCCTCCTGTCCCAGCGCTATGCCCCCTGTCCCAGCGCTATGCCCCCTGTCCCAGCGCTATGCCTCCTGTCCCAGCGCTATGCCTCCTGTCCCAGCTCTATGCCTCCTGTCCCAGCGCTATGCCTCCTGTCCCAGCTCTATGCCTCCTGTCCCAGCTCTATGCCCCCTGTCCCAGCGCTATGCCCCCTGTCCCAGCGCTATGCCTCCTGTCCCAGCGCTATGCCTCCTGTCCCAGCGCTATGCCTCCTGTCCCAGCTCTATGCCTCCTGTCCCAGCGCTATGCCCCCTGTCCCAGCGCTATGCCCCCTGTCCCAGCGCTATGCCTCCTGTCCCAGCTCTATGCCTCCTGTCCCAGCTCTATGCCTCCTGTCCCAGCGCTATGCCTCCTGTCCCAGCTCTATGCCTCCTGTCCCAGCGCTATGCCCCCTGTCCCAGCTCTATGCCTCCTGTACCAGCTCTATGGGAAGAGGGCACGACAAAGCCTATTCCCCCTCAGGAAGCCTATTCCCCCTCAGGAAACTAAAGTGTTGGCAAGGGTCCTCAGATACTCAAAAGGTTCTACAGCTGCAACACAGAGAGCATCCTGACGCGTTTTTACACCCAAGCCATAAGACTCCTGAACAGGTAATCAGATGGCATACTACCCCAATCAGCCTGAATAACTGGTGCCTGTACTGTATGTAGCCTCACTACTGTTATTTTTCAGTCTTTTTACTCTTGTTTTTATTTCTTTACCTACCTACTGTTCACCTAATACCTTTTTTTCACTATTGGTTAGAGCCTGTAAGGAAGCATTTCACTGTAAGGTCTACACCTGTTGTATTCGGTGCACGTGACATATAAACATTGATTTGATGTCCCAGCACTATACACCAGCGCCAGTCCCGACGCTGTGCCCTAGTCCCCCAGTCCCAATGCTGTGCCCTAGTCCCCCAGTCCCAATGCTGTACCCTAGACTGTTAGGCCTGGGGCCATGAGCCCAGACTATAGCTGGATAAGCCTGGTTGTCCAGCCAACCTGACATCTTGGAGAGAAAGACCATTTTTAATGTACATGCTAAGTTTTCAGTCGTTAATATCACATTAGTACGACTTTTTATTTCTTTTTCCCAATGAGCAAATAACTTAAAAGCTAAAACAGTATTGCCTAAGACAGTGGTTGAGTTTACATCACTTAACATTATGTTGCTAGTACTGTTTAGTAGAGACACAGTGGGACTAAGAAAAGTGGGACAATAAATGTTTGACTACAGGATATTCTACCTGAGTGAACAGTACCTCAGTGATTCTTCTGTTACCCGATTCCTCTGTTGGAGGGACTGTTTCAAGATGGAGTGGCGATAGTCTGAGAACTTATTTTGGCAAACAGTCAGACTTTGCACCAGTGAGTATCAGGGAAGAATGGTTAAATAACCCCGCTACTCAGCCTGGAGCTACGAGAACAGAGAAGAACAGGTGGGTTTTAATAGCCTGTGATGGCTCTGTCCTCGGTGGAGAACATAGCTGTATTGTTAAGATGAGCTGGACCTAAGACGGACCTTGAGATTGTTTTCATATACTTCGGAAAAAAATGATATGAACCAATGAGTGACTAGTTTTATAACAACTGATTTCCTGAATGTGTTGCTATATAATTTCTAACAGCAGTTCATATTGAGTTAGTGTGTTTTAGGTTTATTGCACATCAGAGAAGCATGAAATATAAAACTGAATGGAGACTGTATTTGCCTTCTAACCAGGACCATCTGTGAGGTGTGAGAGTTAAAGAACAGCCATGATATTAGTCTTTTTGAACCACAGTCTTCTCTCACTGCTTTTATAGAAAGCTTTCTACTATTCATTTCATGTTGTGAGATTTAGTGTTCTCTAGAGCTTTATTGGGGTTTCAGAGTCACCCAGGAGAATATGTTATTGGAAACGTTTGTTTCCTGATGTTGACTCATTTCTGGGAACTGTGGTACTGTTGACGGTACTGTTGACCTGTTGCGTCACAGGGCTGACAGAGGGGCCGGGCCAGGTCGGCTTTACTCTTATTCCAGAGAGAACTGCTGCAGTCAACCTCTGAAAGAGATAATAGTTGGACACAGGCTGCCTTGGAAAGTACCTGGGGGTGTGGTGTTGTGTAGTTAGAGCAACATGTTAGTTCCCCACGTGGGCCTCTGTGGAGAAACGGATACACCTGGCAGATTTCCCAATATGGTGCTGTGTTCCACCAAAACAGAGCACTGAAATGCTAAAACACTGGGACGGGTGCTTTCGTTATTAGCAGGACTTTCATTTTGTTCCAGCCCTCCTTATTATCTCCACAATACCACTGAAGAAGAACGAGACCAGCCCTGTGTCTTTGTTATTATGGTCCTTATCCTCTGGCTACTGCTTGGCCAGACATCTTTATGATTTCATACTGGGTAAAAGGCCTGGATGTTTCAGCTGTAGAGGTTGTGTCATGAAGATGACAATGGTTCCAAAATCTGCTCACTGACTCAGACGTTTTTCGTCTTTCTCTATACATACTGTAGCAAACACGTGTTAAATAGACTGAACAAAAATAGAAACACAACATGCAAACATTTCTAAGATTTACAGTTCATTTAAGGACATCGGTCAATTGAAAGAAAATCATTAGGTCCTAATCTATGGATTCTCACGACTGGGAAAACATTATCCCTTTATTCACCAGCCTCAACCCATTTACTCAAAAGCATCCTCAACCTATTTAGTCACCAGCCTCAACCCATTCAGCTTCACCAGGGAGAGATGGAGCCGACAGAGGGGGCAGCTCTGCTTCTAGCTTCTAGCAGTTTTATTTTTATTTCTTACATTATTAGCCCAGAAATGAGTTGTGTTATTTCATACAACTGGAAATAACTTTCGGATATCAGAGCAGCAGTAACTCACCAGAATTACAACCAGGAATACGACTTTCTCGAATTGGATCCTTTGTTCGTACCCTCCAGGGCATTTGAACTGATGTCAGAGGCTGATCCAAAACACTGCTGGAGGAGAAGAGGTATTCGAAGTGGACTCCTATTCCGACTCATGAGGCGCTCACTTCACCCACCGCTTCAGAGTATATTACTCGCTAATGTTCAGTCTATGGATAATAAAGTTGATGAACTCAGGGCGAGGATCTCCTTCCAGAGAGACATCATGGATTATAACATGCTCTGTTTCACGGAAACATGGCTCTCTCTGAATATACTGTCAGTACAGCCAGTTGGGTTCTCAGTTCATCGCGCAGACAGGAATAAAGATCTCTCTGGGAAGAAGGGCCGGGGTGTATGTTTCATGATTTAACTACTCAGGGTGTAACATACAGGAACTTAAGTCCTTTTGTTCACCCGAGCTAGAATACCTCACAATCAAATGCTGACCGTATTACCTCCCAAGAGAATTATCTTCGGTTATAGTCACAGCCGTGTATATTCCCCCCTCAAGCCGATAGCATGGCGGCCCTCAAGGAACTACACTTGACTATGCAAACCACACATCCTGAGGCAGCATTTATTGTAGCTGGGGATTTTAACAAAGCTAATCTGAGCAAAACGCTACTGAAGTTCTACAAATGCATTGACTTTAGCACTCGCTCTGAGAGCATGGGACCACTGCTACTCATCTTATTGAAATGCCTACAAGGCCCTCCCTTCAGAAAATCTGATCGACTCCATTTTGCTCCTCCCTTCCTATAGGCAGAAATTCAAACCGGAAGTACCCGAGCTACGGACTATTCGAAGCTGGTCTGACCAATCAGAATCAATGCTTCAAGATTGTTTTGATTCCGCAGACTGGGGTATGTTCTGGGAATAATATCGACGAATACGGTGACTGAGTATATCAGGAAATGTATAGGAGATTTTGTGCCCACCGACTATTAAACCCAAACCAGAAACCATGGATCGATGGCAGCATTCACAAAACTGAAAGCACGAACCACTGCATTTAACCATGGCTAAGGTGACTGGGAATATGGCTGAATACAAACGGTGTAGTTATTCCCTCCGTACATCACAGGCAAAACGTCAGGACAAAGTGGAGTCGCAATTCAACGGCTCCGACACGAGACGTATGTGCCAGAGACTTCAGATAACCACAACTACATAGGGAAAACCAGCCACATTGAGGACAGTCTTGCTTCCGGATAAGCTAAACAACTTTTTGCCTGCTTTGAGGATAACACAATACCACCGACACGGCCAACTACACAGGACTGTGGGCTCTCCTTATCTGTGGCCGACGTGAGTAAGACATTTTAAATGTGTTAACCCTCGCAAGGCTGCCCACCCAGACAGAACCCATAGCCACCCTATCACATCTGAACAAGAGGAATACATATGTTAGAATGCTGTTCATTGACTACAGCTCAGCATTCAACACCATAGTACCCTCCAAGCTCATCAAGTGGGAGGCCCTGGGTGTGAACCCCGCTCCGTGCAACTTGGTCCTGGACTTCTTGACGGGCCGCCCCCGGGGGTGAAGGTAGGAAACAACAACTTTAGTGATCCTCAACACAAGGGCCCCACAAGGGTGTGTTCTGAGCCCTTCTGAGCACGCCTCCAACTCAATCATCAAGTTTGCTGACGACACAATAGTAGTAGGCCTAATTACCAACAATGACGAGACAGCCTACAGGGAGGAGGTGAGGGCTCGGAGTGTGGTGCCAGGAAAATAATCTCTCACTCAACGTCAACAAAACAAAGGAGCTGATCATGGACTTCAGGAAACAGCAGAGGGAGCACCCCCCATATCCACAGACGGGACCCCAGTGGAGAAGGTGGAAAGTTGAAGTTCCTCAGCGAACACATCACTGACAAACACAAATAGTCCGCCCACACAGACATTATGGTGAAGAAGGCGCAACAGCCCCTCTTCAACCTCAGGAGGCTGAAGAAATTTGGCTTGGCACCTAACACTTTTACAGCTGCACAATAGTGAGCATCCTGTCGGGCTGTATCACCGCCTGGTACCACCTGCAAATGCGGGGCTCTCCAGAGGGTGGTGCGGTCTGCCAAACGCTTCAACTACCTGCCCTCGAGGACATCTACAGCACCTGATGTCACAGGAAGGCCAAAAAGATCAAGGACAACAACCATCCGAGCCACTGCCTGTTCACCCCGCTGTCATCCATTAGGTGAGGTCAGTACAGGTGCATCAAAGCTGGGACCGAGAGACTGAAAAACAGCTCCTATCTCAAGGCCATCAGACTGTTCAACAGCCATCACTAGCACAGAGAGACTGAAGAACAGCTTCTATCCCAAGGCCATCAGACTGTTCAACAGCCGTCGCTAGCACCTTAGAGGCTTCTGCCCTAAATACAGAGACTTGATATCACTGGCCACTGTAATAATATTGACACATGTTGCATTACTCAACTGGTGTATTCTGTGTTCTGTTCTACTGTATTTTAGTCTATGCCGCTCCAACATTTCTCTTCCAAATATTTATATTCTAAATGAATTAAGAATTGGTTCTTAACTGACTTGTCTAGTTAAATGTAACATGTGTTCTCTTACTTTGTATTCGTGTGTATTGTTAGATATTACTACACTGTTGGAGCCAGAAACAAGCATTTCGCTACACCACCCGCAACAACGTCTGCTAAACACGTGAACCATAACAATTTGATTTGACTAATCTCAACCTCAAGCCCTTTAGTTACAGACTCATTTAGCATGTATACAGTTGAGGTCGGAAGTTTTACATACACCTTAGCCAAATACTTTTAAACTCAGTTTTTCACAATTCCTGACATTTAATCCTAGTAAGAATTCCCTGTTTTAGGTCAGTTAGGATCACCACTTTATTTTAAGAATGTGAAATGTCAGAATAATAGTAGAGAATTATTTATTTCAGCTTTCATTTCTTTCATCACATTCCCAGTGGGTCAAAAGTTTACATACACTCAATTAGTATTTGATAGCATTGCCTTTAAATTGTTTAACTTGGGTCAAACGTTTCGGGTAGCCTTCCACAAGCTTCCCACAATACGTTGGGTGAATTTTGGCCCATTCCTCCTGACAGAGCTGGTGTAACTGAGTCAGGTTTGTAGCCCTCTTTGCTCGCACATGCTTTTACAGTTCTGCCCACAAATATTCTATAGGACTGAGGTCAGGGCTTTGATGGCAACTCCAATACCTTGACTTTGTTGTCCTTAACGTCTTAGTGACGGGGCAGTATTTTCACGTCCGGATGAAATGCATTCCCAAATTCAACTGCCTGCTACTCATCCCCAGAAGATAAGATATGCATATTATTAGTAGATTTGTATAGAAAACACTTGGAAGTTTCTAAAACTGTTTGAATTATGCCTGTGAGTATAACAACGTATTTAGCAGGCGAAACCCCGAGGACAAACCATTGAGATTGACCTCAACAACAAAAACACTCTTCAATGCGTTTTCATTGGGAATCCAGATTTCTAAGGGACCTTCTTGCAGTTCCTATCACTTCCACTGGATGTCAACAGTCTTTAGAAATTGGTTGTTTTTTCCTTTGTGTAATGAAGTATGGCAATCTTGAACGAGGGTCACTTGAAGTGTACTGTTAGATAGCGGCGCGTGACCAGAAAGCTAGCTACAGTTTTCCTCCTGTATTGCACAAGGATCATCCCGTCTTCAATTTCTTGATTATTTCCGTAAAAAAATACCTACAGTTGTATTACAAAAGTAGTTTGAAATGTTTTGTCAACGTTTACAGGTAACTTTTGAGATATTTTGTCGTGCAAGTTGGAACCGGTGTTTCTGGATCAAACGCGCCAAATAAATTGAGATTTATATATCGACGGAATTAATCAAACAAAAGGACCATTTGTGATGTTTATGGGACATATTGGAGTGCCAACAAAAGAAGCTCTTCAATGGTAATGCATGAATTGTATTCATTATTTTGGTGTTTTGTGTCGCTCCTGCATGGTTGAACTATGTTTCTCGCTCTTTGTTTACTATGGTGCTATCCTCAGATAATAGCATTGTTTGCTTTCGCTTAAAAGCCTTTTTGAAAGCTGACATGCTGACTGGATTCACAACAAGTGTAGCTTTAATTTGCTATCTTGCATGTGTGATTTCATGAAAGTTAGATTTTTATAGGAATTTGTTTTAATTTTCTCTGGCTTTTATGCCAGGTGGGACGCTACCGTCCCACATATCCCAGTGGTTAAGACATTTTGCCGCAGCTTTGGAAGTATGCTTGGGCGCATTGTCCATTTGGAAGACACATAATTTTCCTCCCTCATGATGCCATCTAGTTTCTGACTTGCACCAGTCCCTCCTGCAGCAAAGCGCCCCACAACATGATGCTGCCACCCCCGTGCTTCACGGTTGGGATGGTATTCTTCGGCTTGCAAGCCTCCCCTTTGTCCTCCAAACATAATGATGGCCAAAAGGTTCTATTTTTGTTTCATCAGACCAGAGGACATTTCTCCAAAAAAGTATGATCTTTGTCCCCATATGCAGTTGCAAACTGTAATCAGATGTTTTTTTATGGCGATTTTGAGCAGTGGCTTCTTTGCTGAGTGGGCTTTCAGGTTCTGTCGCTATAGGACTTGTTTTACTGTGGATTATAGATACTTTTGTACCGGTTTCCTCCAGCATCTTCACAAGGTCCTTTGCTGTTGTTCTGGGATTGATTTGCACTTTTTGCACCAAAATACGTTCATCTCTAGGAGACAATGTGTCTCCCTCCTGAGCGGTATCATGGCTGCGTGGTACCTTCAGGCATTTGGAAATTGCTTCCATAGATTTGGATAGAAAACTCTGAAGTTTCTAAAACTGTTTGAATCATGTCTGTGAGTATAACAGAACTTATGTAGCAGGCAAAACCCCGAGGACTAACTGTTCAGAATCTTTTTTTTTCCCCCTCTCTGTTCCCTGAACAGTTAGTCCTCGGCTTTGCCTGCTACATAAGTTCTGTTATAATCACAGACATGATTCAAACAGTTTTAGAAACTTCAGAGTTTTCTATCCAAATCTATGAATAATATGCATATGTTATATTCTTGGCATGAGTGGCAGGATGTTGAAATTGGGCACGCTATTTATCCAAAAGTGAAAATTCTGCCCCCCAGCTTCGAGGTTAAGAACAAATTCTTATTTACAAGGCCAGCCTACTCCTTCCTCCCCAACGGGGATTTGAACCTTGGTCTCCCACTTGCCCCGCATACTGCAGACATGGCCTGCGCTCCCTTATGGGGCAGCAGGGTAGCCTAGTGGTTAAAACGTTGGACTAGTAGCCGGAAGGTTGCAAGTTCAAACCCCCGAGCTGACAAGGTACAAATCTGTCATTCTGCCCCTGAACAGGCAGTTAACCCACTGTTCCTAGGCCGTCATTGAAAATAAGAATTTGTTCTTAACTGACTTGCCTGGTTAAATAAAGGTAAAAAAATAAAAAAATACATTTTGTTAATAAAATAATGATTAAAAAAATGATTTCAAAATAGATCTTGATTTAGTTATGGATCCATAACGAATTACTATGCGAATAAATATCACTGATTTACAGAAATATTGGAACAAAGTTGTCTTAAGGCAAACAATTCAGAATCCTCTGATCCTGTAGCCTACTCCCAACGTCACATTGTACAGCGTGAGGGTTTCGTTTTTCTCTGAATAGAAACACCATAATCTTAATTTAATTAAGCTGAATTTATTGAAATCAATCCCAAACACTTTTTACAAAAAGGTTTTCAATTTTCTGGTAATGCCAGTACAGAATACTATCAAATGCTTCTCAAAGATGCCCTCTGGCGGTCAAACTAGTAACAATGTGCAGTTACAGAAAGAATGGCTGAGAATTAAACAACGTGCCACAGAATGCCGAGGCAAGGTGTGCCGCAGTATGACACAACTTAAGGAGGGACCACTGTAGGCTCGTGTCTAGAGTCTGGGTTTCCCTTTCTAGTCCGTGATTGTTTTTAAGCCCTGCCACATCCGACGAGCGTCAGAGCCGGTGTAGTAGGATTCAATCTTAATCCTGTATTGACGCTTTGCTTGTTTTGATGGTTCGTCTGAGGGCATAGCACCATCCATATTGGATTTCTATTTGCCATATATTTTTCAACTGTGCTGTGATGTTTCACAGAATTTATGAACTTTTTCTATTCTCATTTGTTTCTACAGTTTGTAAATGTAATACTTTTAGCCAAAAAGTTCATTTTATTATTGATCAATTTGACTTCAAATCACACAGTAGTGCTATTTGCAGAGTTGGCTCAAATAAAATAAAAATATTTAACCAATTTGTCTTTAATGCATGGCCGACAGACAAGTTCCTTACTTCCCCTTCCACTTGCCTCCCACTGAAGGCCTGTAGGTTCACCATTGTGCTAAGATGTCTGTAATAGATCTAAAAGCTGTTAAGATACACTCCTTTCATGAAACATGAATACAGTATATATGTGGGCTGGCGAAGCGGTTTAATGCACTGACTGAATGGACGCTGATCACTATTTTTTTACTCCGCTGGTCTAGGGATGAAATTACACCTCGGCAAGACCAAGTCCTCACTGTCCGACACAGAGTCCAGTCCGAGACGCTCAATTTGTAGGCTCGAGACCGGACTCGAGTACTACAACACCGGAATGGAGTCGAGCTCAGATGGATCTCTCCAGCTGGGCCAGCTCACCCTGTAGCCCACTCTGTCCTCTCAACCAGGGGAGTCATGCACCCATTATTTTAGTGGAACAAAATATGTGAGGGTGGATGGAGAATTCAGTGTTCAGAAAAACAAAAAACCGCTTTTCCTGCAATGTAGAGCCATAATCATTATGCATATGTACATTAAAAAAAAAAAAAAAAAATTCTACATAGGCTATCCAAGCACACTGTACCTTTCCTGTTCTATTGTCATTTTAATGAGGGTGTCATTCTTACTTGTAAATCACACTTCTCAATATACTGCACTAACATGCTTAGGACAATACATCCAAATTACAACACAGCACATGGGCTCATAACCAATGTTTTATATACACACTAGATTAAATGAAATGGACTGCTTTTCTGAGGAGTGCCATTATGGCTGCCCGGTGGCTTCCAAGCCTCCATGGGTAGAATATAGTATCGGCAATCCTGGGTTTCTAGTCGTACATCCTTGGATCATAACGCACATCATTGCAGGTAACTGCCAAAATAAAGGACATTCCAATATAAAGTGTATTTAATAAAGTGTTGGACCACCATGAGCCAGAACCGCTTCAATGCGCCTTGGCATAAATTCTACAAGGGTCTGGAACTCTATTGGAGGGATGCAACACGATTCTTCAACACAAAATTCCATCATTTGGTGTTTTGATGAAGGTGGTGGAAAACGCTGTCTCAGGCACCAGTCTAGAATCTCTCATAAGTTATTCAATTGGGTTGAGATAAGGTGATTGACACCCTTTAAACCCCTATGCTCCTTTTGAGACTCCTCTTTCAAAGTCACTGAGATCTGTTCTAGCCATGGAAGCCTAAATAATAGGTGTTACGAATCCCTTTTGGCCCGACAGTCTAGGGGGGATGGTAATGAGACCCGTAACATAACTCATGCAAATTATTATTGTGACAAAGTAAAAGTGTGAACGAAATAACCACGACAACAGAAATCTACCGTCAAACTCCAGGTTTATTTATAAACACACGGTAATGGGGGGAGCAGGAAAAGGGGCTGAGCTGGACCCAAAGAAAGAAACAATAAGTATTTAAAAACACCCCTAAGCTAGACTAGCCTACTTTAACAACAGCTAACTAACTAACCAAAAATACAGTGGGTGGTCCGCCCAGTTCTAACTAGGGTATTTAACAAAGTTCACCTACGGGTAGTGTATGCCCATGGGCGACTTGTCTTGGTTTCCCCCTTTTCCCACCAGCAACAAACAAACACCATAACCAAAAACAATACTCACAGGTGATGACAAAGTGCTATGAGGTGCTTAAACAAAAGAGAGGTTAACTTCTTGAAACTCCCCATCCCGGATCCGGGTTTGTGACTAAAGCCTCAGGCTCATTAGCATAACGCAACGTTAACGATTTCTGAAAATCGCAAATAAAATGAAAATAATGCGTCTGCTCTCAAGCTTAGCCTTTTCTTAACAACACTGTCATCTCAGATTTTCAAAATATGCTTTTGAACCATAGAAATTTACTAATTTGTGTAAGAGTATGCAAAGCTAGCATAGCATTTTGAGTAGCATTTAGCACGCAACATTTTCACAAAAACCAGATAACCAAATAAATAAAATCATTTACCTTTGAAGAGCTTCTGATGTTTTCAATGAGGAGACTCTCAGTTACATACCAAATGCGCAGTTTTTCCTGAAAGCGTCTGTGTGTAGGAGAAATCGTTCCGTTTTCTACATTGCGTCTGGCTACCGAAACGAACCGAAAATTCAGTCACCTACAACGTAAAACTTTTTCCGGATTAACTACATAATATCGACCGAAACATGGCAAACGTTGTTTGGAATCAATCCTCAAGGTGTTTTTTCACATATCTCTTCATTGATATGCAGTTCGTGGAAGCTTGCTTTCCTCTCTGTATCGCATGGAAAAATACTGGCAGGTGACTTTGCGCACCAATTTCGGCGCAGGACACCGGGCGGACACCTGGTAAATGTGGTCTCTTATGGTCAATCTTCCAATGATCTGCCTACAAATACGTCACAATGCTGCAGACACCTTGGGGAAACGACAGAAAGGGCAGGCTCATTCCTCTCGCATTCACAGCCATATAAGGAGACAATGGAAAACAGAGCCTCAAAAATCCTTGTCATTTCCTGGATGCCATCTCATCTTGGTTTTGCCTGAAGCTCACGTTCTAGGGCACGCACAGAGAATATCTTGGTATTTCTGGACACGTCAGAGTGTTTTCTTTCGAATGGTATCAATTATATGCATAGTCGAGCATCTTTTTGTGACAAAATATCTTGTTTAAAACGGGAACGTTTTTCATCCAAAAATGAAATAGCGCCCCCATAGATGTAAGAGGTTAAGACACAAAGCGAGAGTGAAACACAGAGACCTACAGACATGGCATTTACAGAGAGATTGAGCTCTAGAACAAACAAATGATGGGGTTTTTAAACCATGGGGAAGGAACTGTGATAGGTTAGGAAATAGGAGGAGGTGTGTCTTCTGATTGATGATTGATTGTTGACTGATTGGGGAGTAATGATTTTCACCCGTGAGGGAGAAGGAGAGAAAAGAGAGACACACACACACACACACACACACACAGGATAACTGTATCCGTAACAATAGGCAACTGGTCATTTTTATACAGTACATGACCCTGAGCATGATGGGATGTTAATTGCTAAATTAACTTAGGAACCAAACCTGTGTGGAATCACCGGCTTTCAATATGATTTGTATCCCTCATTTACTCAAGTGTTTCCTTTATTTTGGCAGTTACCTAAAATAATGGCGTCATCACAAATATCCTGATATTATCATAAGGTGCCAGATAACATTTAAACCAATGGTTAGGGTTACATTGTAATATTTTCAAATCAAATTTTATTTGTCACATACACATGGTTAGCATATGTTAATGCGAGTGTAGCTTCTAGTTCTGACAATGCAGTAATAACCAACAAGTAATCTAACTAACAATTCCAAAACTACTGTCTTACACTTGTGTGTGTATAAGGGGATAAAGAATATGTACATAAAGATATGAATGAGTGATGGCGTACAGAGCAGCATAGGACATGTACATAAAGATAGATGGTATGGTACAGAGCAGCATAGGCAAGATACAGTAGATGGTATTGAGTACAGTATATACATATGAGATGAGTATGTAAACAGTGGCATAGTTAAAGTGGCTAGTGATACATGTATTACATAAAGATGCAGTAGACGATATAGAGTACAGTATATACATATGCGATGAATAATATAGGGTATGTAAACATTTATTATATTAGGTAGCATTGTTTAAAGTGGCTAGTGATATATTTTACATTTCCCATCAATTCCCATTATTGAAGTGGCTGGAGTTGAGTCAGTGTGTTGGCAGCAGCCACTCAATGTTAGTGGTGGCTGTTTAACAGCCTGATGGCCTTGAGATAGAAGCTGTTTTTCAGTCTCTCGGTCCCAGCTTTGATGCACCTGTACTGACCTCGCCTTCTGGATGATAGCGGGGTGAACAGGCAGTGGCTAGGGTGGGTGTTGTCCTTGATGATCTTTATGGCCTTCCTGTAACATCGGGTGGTGTAGGTGTCCTGGAGGGCAGGTAGTTTGCCCCCGGTGATGCGTTGTGCAGACCTCACTACCCTCTGGAGAGCCTTACGGTTGTGGGCGGAGCAGTTGCCGTACCAGGCGGTGATACAGCCCGCCAGGATGCTCTCGATTGTGCATCTGTAGAAGTTTGTGAGTGCTTTTGGTGAAAAGCCAAATTTCTTCAGCCTCCTGAGGTTGAAGAGGCACTGCTGCGCCCTCTTCACGATGCTGTCTGTGTGGGTGGACCAATTCAGTTTGTCTGTGATGTGTATGCCGAGGAACTTAAAACTTACTACCCTCTCCACTACTGTTCCATCGATGTGGATAGAGGGGTGTTCCCTCTGCTGTTTCCTGAAGTCCACAATCATCTCCTTAGTTTTGTTGACGTTGAGTGTGAGGTTATTGTCCTGACACCACACTCTGAGGGCCCTCACCTCCTCCCTGTAGGCCGTCTCGTCGTTGTTGGTAATCAGCCTACCACTGTTGTGTCGTCCGCAAACTTGATGATTGAGTTGGAGGCGTGCATCGCCACGCAGTCGTGGGTGAACAGGGGGTACAGGAGAGGGCTCAGAACGCACCCTTGTGGGGCCCCAGTGTTGAGGATCAGCGGGGTGGAGATGTTGTTGCCTACCCTCACCACCTGGGGGCGGCCCGTCAGGAAGTCCAGGACCCAGTTGCACAGGGCGGGGTCGAGACCTAGGGTATCGAGCTTGATGACGAGCTTGGAGGGTACTATGGTGTTAAATGCCGAGCTGTAGATGAACAGCATTCTCACATAGGTATTCCTCTTGTCCAGATGGGTTAGGGCAGTGTGCAGTGTGGTTGAGATTGCATCATCTGTGGACCTATTTGGGCGGTAAGCAAATTGGAGTGGGTCTAGGGTGTCAGGTAGGGTGGAGGTGATATGGTCCTTGACTAGTCTCTCAAAGCACTTCATGATGACGGAAGTGAGTGCTACGGGGCGGTAGTCGTTTAGCTCAGTTACCTTAGCTTTCTTGGGAACAGGAACAATGGTGGCCCTCTTGAAGCATGTGGGAACAGCAGACTGAGATAGGGATTGATTGATTGAATATGTCCGTAAACACACCAGCCAGCTGGTCTGCGCATGCTTTGAGGGTGCGGCTGGGGATGCCGTCTGGGCCTGCAGCCTTGCGAGGGTTAACACGTTTAAATATTTTACTCACCTCGGCTGCAGTGAAGGAGAGTCCGCATGTTTGTTGCAGGCCGTGTCAGTGGCACTGTATTGTCCTCAAAGCGGGCAAAAAAGTTATTTAGTCTGCCTGGGAGCAAGACATCCTGGTCCGTGACTGATTTTTCTGCATATCTAAGCAGGACTCTTGCGCCGTCTGTATCATTGTGACTGGTTGGTTATTTAAAAAAATAAAAATAAATATGCTTCTTTTCTAAAAGCCCAACCTGCCCGCTCCACTGCCCACCCTGTTTGTCCCGTAGCCCACCCTGTTCCCTCTACTACTAATCTGCTGCTTTAGGGGATCTGCTTCTGGTGACACACTTCTGTCTATGGCGCCCCTTGGCTCTTCCCAGCTTGGGGGGGGGAGGGTGTGTATATGGTATTATTCAGTGTTTGCACCACACCAGTGCTTCTACATCTTTTGTATTCCAGGACAGTAACTGACACTGGCCACCTGTCAAATGTGTTGTTATTCAAATATCTGCCTTGTCATGCCCGGCTACACTAAAGAAATATAGGTCATCTAAATTGAAGTAGAACCGCTTTCTAATTCTGTGAAATGCAGACTGTGGAGAAACGTCAATGATTCAGAGAAACAAAGCAAACAGCATGTTCTAGACATAAGGGCCAGTCATAATCTACATGGTCCCATTCTGGGTCAAATCCCTGGAATCAGAGGGGATTGAATTCAAACTGAAATCCCTGCCTGGCTTTAATCTGGCTGTGTATACAATAAAACAATAACACAATAGACAATACCTTGGACCAGTTACAATATGTGGTTGATTTCATGGCATCTCAATACCATGACTTTCTACAGATCCTATGTTTTGAAAGTCTTGTAACTGAACTTCATACTCCTGTAGGTGTATAATATAACCTACTGTATCATCAATACCATAGCATGACCAGAATTATTACAGGAAGCTCAGTAACAGCACTGAGTAAGCATACATTATTCTTCTGGGCTTTTCTTGCTTGCTTAAGTGCGTGCATGAAACACTTTTCATTTTATATTGCTGTACTTCCAAATCTCTGTAGCAGTAGCGTCAGGCTAGCCTGGTTATATACTGCTCTGTAGCAGTAGCGTCAGGCTAGCCTGGTTATATACTGCTCTGTAGCAGTAGCGTGGTTCTAAAGCCTAATAACTCCATTATTGTATGTAGGTTGAGATTGATTCGAGTTACTGTTGGAAACCAGTGGTAGACCAGGTCGTGTGGGTCTGGATTAGCTGGTACACTAGGTTGTGTGGGTGTGGATTAGCTGGTAGACTAGGTCGTGTGGGTCTGGATTAGCTGGCAGACTAGGTCGTGTGGGTCTGGATTAGCTGGCAGACTAGGTCGTGTGGGTCTGGATTAGCTGGCAGACTAGGTCGTGTGGGTCTGGATTAGCTGGTAGACTAGGTCGTGTGGGTCTGGATTAGCTGGCAGACTAGGTCGTGTGGGTCTGGATTAGCTGGCGGACTAGGTCGTGTGGGTCTGGATTAGCTGGCGGACTAGGTCGTGCGGGTCTGGGTTAGCTGGCGGACCAGGTCGTGCGGGTTAGCTGGCGGACCAGGTCGTGCGGGTTAGCTGGATTAGCTGGAGACCAGGTCGTGCGGGTTAGCTGGCGGACCAGGTCGTGTGGGTTAGCTGGTAGACCAGGTCGTGTGGGTTAGCTGGGTTAGCTGGGTTAGCTGGACCAGGTCGTGTGGGTTAGGGTTGGCTGGTGGACCAGGTCGTGTGGGTTAGCTGGTGGACCAGGTCGTGTGGGTTAGCTGGTGGACCAGGTCGTGGGGTTAGCTGGTGGACCAGGGTCTGGGTTAGCTGGTGGACCAGGTCGTGTGGGTTAGCTGGGGTGGATGGACCAGGTCGTAGACCAGGTCGTGGGTTAGCTGGTGGACCAGGTCGGGTGCTGGGGTCTGGGTTAGCTGGTAGACCAGGTCGTGTGGGTTAGCTGGTGGACCAGGTCGTGTGGGTTAGCTGGTGACCAGGTCGTGCTGGTGGACCAGGTCGTGTGGGTGGATAAGCTGGTAGACCAGGTCGTGCTGGTCTGGACCAGGTCTGGTAGACCAGGTCGTGTGGGTCTGGATTAGCTGGTAGACCAGGTCGTGTGGGTGTGGGTTAGCTGGTGGACTAGGTCGTGTGGGTGTGGATTAGCTGGTAGACCAGGTCGTGTAGGTTAGCTGGTGGACCAGGTCGTGTGGGTTAGCTGGTAGACTAGTTGTGTGGGTCTGGATTAGCTGGTAGACTAGGTCGTGTGGGTTGGAGCTGGTAGACCAGGTCGTGTGGGTTGGATTAGCTGGTAGACCAGGTCGTGGTGGGTCGTGGATTGGAGCTGGTAGACCAGGTCGTGTGGGTTAGCTGGTAGACCAGGTCGTGTGGGTTAGCTGGTAGACTAGGTTGTGTGGGGGTGGGTTAGCTGGTAGACTAGGTTGTGTGGGGGTGGATTAGCTGGTAGACCAGGTCGTGTGGGTTAGCTGGTAGACTAGGTCGTGTGGGTTTGGATTTGCTGGTAGACCAGGTCGTGGGTTAGCTGGTAGACCAGGTCGTGTGGGTTAGCTGGTAGACTAGGTTGTGTGGGTGTGGGTTAGCTGGTAGACCAGGTCGTGTGGGTTAGCTGGTAGACCAGGTCGTGTGGGTTAGCTGGTAGACCAGGTCGTGTGGGTTAGCTGGTAGACCAGGTCGTGTGGGTTAGCTGGTAGACTAGGTCGTGTGGGTTAGCTGGTAGACTAGGTCGTGTGGGTGTGGATTAGCTGGTAGACCAGGTCGTGTGGGTTAGCTGGTAGACCAGGTCGTGTGGGTTAGCTGGTAGACCAGGTCGTGTGGGTTAGCTGGTAGACCAGGTCGTGTGGGTTAGCTGGTAGACCAGGTCGGGTGGGTTAGCTGTGGGTCGTGTCTGGGTTAGCTGGTAGACCAGGTCGTGTGGGTTAGCTGGTAGACCAGGTCGTGTGGGTTAGCTGGTAGACCAGGTCGTGTGGGTTAGCTGGTAGACCAGGTCGTGTGGGTTAGCTGGTAGACCAGGTCGTGTGGGTTAGCTGGTAGACCAGGTCGTGTGGGTTAGCTGGTAGACTAGGTCGTGTGGGTCTGGATTAGCTGGTAGACTAGGTCGTGTGGGTTGGTGGGTTAGCTGGTAGACCAGGTCGTGTGGGTGGGTGGTCGTGTGGGTTAGCTGGTAGACCAGGTCGTGTGGGGTTAGCTGGTAGACCAGGTCGTGTGGGTTAGCTGGTAGACCAGGTCGTGTGGGTTAGCTGGTAGACCAGGTCGTGTGGGTTAGCTGGTAGACCAGGTCGTGTGGGTTAGGGTAGACCAGGTCGTGTGGGTTAGCTGGTAGACCAGGTCGTGTGGGTTAGCTGGTAGACCAGCTCGTGGTTAGCTGGTAGACCAGGTCGTGTGGGTCTGGGTTAGCTGGTAGACCAGGTCGTGTGGGTCTGGATTAGCTGGTAGACCAGGTCGTGTGGGTCTGGATTAGCTGGTAGACCAGGTCGTGTGGGTTAGCTGGTAGACCAGGTCGTGTGGGTTAGCTGGTAGACCAGGTCGTGTGGGTTAGCTGGTAGACCAGGTCGTGTGGGTTAGCTGGTAGACCAGGTCGTGTGGGTGGTAGACCGAGGTTGGTTTAGCTGGTAGACCAGGTCGTGTGGGTCTGGGTTAGCTGGTAGACCAGGTCGTGTGGGTCTGGATTAGCTGGTAGACCAGGTCGTGTGGGTTAGCTGGTAGACCAGGTCGTGGGGTTAGCTGGTAGACCAGGTCTGGGTTGGGTTAGCTGGTAGACCAGGTCGTGTGGGTCTGGATAAGCTGGTAGACCAGGTCGTGTGGGTTAGCTGGTAGACCAGGTCGTGTGGGTTAGCTGGTAGACCAGGTCGTGTGGGTGTGGATTAGCTGGTAGACCAGGTCATGTGGATTAGCTGGTAGACTAGGTCGTGTGGTTGTGGATTTGCTGGTAGACCAGGTCGTGTGGGTTAGCTGGTAGACCAGGTCGTGTTAGGGTAGACCAGGTCGTGTGGGTTAGCTGGTAGACCAGGTCGTGTGGGTTAGCTGGTAGACCAGGTCGTGTGGGTTAGCTGGTAGACCAGGTCGTGTGGGTTAGCTGGTAGACCAGGTCGTGTGGGTTAGCTGGTAGACCAGGTCGGGTGGGTTAGCTGGTAGACCAGGTCGTGTGGGTTAGCTGGTAGACCAGGTCGTGTGGGTTAGCTGGTAGACCAGGTCGTGTGGGTTAGCTGGTAGACCAGGTCGTGGGGGTTAGCTGGTAGACCAGGTCGTGTGGGTTAGCTGGTAGACCAGGTCGTGTGGGTTAGCTGGTAGACCAGGTCGTGTGGGTTAGCTGGTAGACCAGGTCGTGTGGGTTAGCTGGTAGACCAGGTCGTGTGGGTCTGGATTAGCTGGTAGACCAGGTCGTGTGGGTTAGCTGGTAGACCAGGTCGTGTGGGTTAGCTGGTAGACCAGGTCGTGTGGGTTAGCTGGTAGACCAGGTCGTGTGGGTTAGCTGGTAGACCAGGTCGTGTGGGTTAGCTGGTAGACCAGGTCGTGTGGGTCTGGGTTAGCTGGTGGACCAGGTCGTGTGGGTCTGGGTTAGCTGGTGGACCAGGTCGTCTGGGTTAGCTGGTGGACCGGGTCGTGTGGGTTAGCTGGTGCTGGTCGTGGGTTAGCTGGTGACCAGGTCGTGCGGGTTAGCTGGTTGACCAGGTCGTGTGGGTCTGGGTTAGCTGGTGGACTAGGTCGTGTGGGTCTGGGTTAGCTGGTGGACCAGGTCGTGTGGGTTAGCTGGTGGACCAGGTCGTGTGGGTTAGCTGGTAGACCAGGTCGTGTGGGTTAGCTGGTGGACCAGGTCGTGTGGGTTAGCTGGTGGACCAGGTCGTGTGGGTTAGCTGGTAGACCAGGTCGTGTGGGTTAGCTGGTAGACCAGGTCGTGCGGGTCTGGATAGAGCTGGTAGACCAGGGTTAGCTGGTGACCAGGTCGTGGGGTTAGCTGGTAGACCAGGTCGTGTGGGTTAGCTGGTAGACCAGGTCGTGTGGGTTGGAGCTGGTAGACCAGGTCGTGTGGGTCTGGATAAGCTGGTAGACCAGGTCGTGTGGGTCTGGATTAGCTGGTAGACCAGGTCGTGTGGGTTAGCTGGTAGACCAGGTCGTGTGGGTTAGCTGGTAGACCAGGTCGTGTGGGTTAGCTGGTAGACCAGGTCGTGTGGGTTAGCTGGTAGACCAGGTCGTGTGGGTTGGCTGGTAGACCAGGTCGTGTGGGTTAGCTGGTAGACCAGGTCGTGTGGGTTAGCTGGTAGACCAGGTCGTGTGGGTTAGCTGGTAGACTAGGTCGTGTGGGTGTGGATTAGCTGGTAGACCAGGTCGTGTGGGTTAGCTGGTAGACCAGGTCGTGTGGGTTAGCTGGAAGACCAGGTCGTGTGGGTGGGTAGCTGGTAGACCAGGTCGTGTGGATTAGCTGGTAGACCAGGTCGTGTGGGTTAGCTGGTAGACCAGGTCGTGTGGGTTAGCTGGTAGACCAGGTCGTGTGGGTTAGCTGGTAGACCAGGTCGTGTGGGTTAGCTGGTAGACCAGGTCGTGTGGGTTAGCTGGTAGACCAGGTGGTGTGGGTTAGCTGGTAGACCAGGTCGTGTGGGTTAGCTGGTAGACCAGGTCGTGTGGGTTAGCTGGTAGACCAGGTCGTGTGGGTTAGCTGGTAGACCAGGTCGTGTGGGTTAGCTGGTAGACCAGGTCGTGTGGGTTAGCTGGTAGACCAGGTCGTGTGGGTTAGCTGGTAGACCAGGTCGTGTGGGTTGGAGCTGGTAGACTAGGTCGTGTGGGTCTGGATTAGCTGGTAGACCAGGTCGTGTGGGTGGATTAGCTGGTAGACCAGGTCGTGTGGGTGGGTTAGCTGGTAGACCAGGTGGTAGACCAGGTGTGTTAGCTGGTAGACCAGGTCGTGTGGGTTAGCTGGTAGACCAGGTCGTGTGGGTTAGCTGGTAGACCAGGTCGTGTGGGTTAGCTGGTAGACCAGGTCGTGTGGGTTAGCTGGTAGACCAGGTCGTGGGGTTAGCTGGTAGACCAGGTCGTGTGGGTTAGCTGGTAGACCAGGTCTGGGGATTAGCTGGTAGACCAGGTCGTGTGGGTGGATAGCTGGTAGACCAGGTCGTGTGGGTTAGCTGGTAGACCAGGTCGTGGGGTTAGCTGGTAGACCAGGTCGTGTGGGTTAGCTGGTAGACCAGGTCGTGTGGGTTAGCTGGTAGACCAGGTCGTGTGGGTTAGCTGGTAGACCAGGTCGTGTGGGTTAGCTGGTAGACCAGGTCGTGTGGGTTAGCTGGTAGACCAGGTCGTGTGGGTCTGGGTTAGCTGGTAGACCAGGTCGTGTGGGTTAGCTGGTAGACCAGGTTAGCTGGTAGACCAGGTCGTGTGGGTTAGCTGGTAGACCAGGTCGTGTGGGTTAGCTGGTAGACCAGGTCGTGTGGGTTAGCTGGTAGACCAGGTCGTGTGGGTTAGCTGGTAGACCAGGTCGTGTGGGTTAGCTGGTAGACCAGGTCGTGTGGGTCTGGGTTAGCTGGTAGACCAGGTCGTGTGGGTTAGCTGGTAGACCAGGTCGTGGTTAGCTGGTAGACCAGGTCGTGTGGGTTAGCTGGTAGACCAGGTCGTGTGGGTTAGCTGGTAGACCAGGTCGTGTGGGTTAGCTGGTAGACCAGGTCGTGTGGGTTAGCTGGTAGACCAGGTCGTGTGGGTTAGCTGGTAGACCAGGTCGTGTGGGTTAGCTGGTAGACCAGGTCGTGTGGGTCTGGGTTAGCTGGTAGACCAGGTCGTGTGGGTCTGGGTTAGCTGGTAGACCAGGTCGTGCGGGTTAGCTGGTAGACCAGGTCGTGCGGGTTAGCTGGTGGACTAGGTCGTGTGGGTCTGGGTTAGCTGGTGGACCAGGTCGTGTGGGTTAGCTGGTGGACCAGGTCGTGTGGGTTAGCTGGTAGACCAGGTCGTGTGGGTTAGCTGGTAGACCAGGTCGTGTGGGTTAGCTGGTAGACCAGGTCGTGTGGGTTAGCTGGTAGACCAGGTCGTGTTAGCTGGTTAGCTGGTAGACCAGGTCGTGTGGGTTAGCTGGTAGACCAGGTCGTGTGGGTTGGATTAGCTGGTAGACCAGGTCGTTGGGTTAGCTGGTAGACCAGGTCGTGTGGGTCTGGATTAGCTGGTAGACCAGGTCGTGTGGGTTGGATTAGCTGGTAGACCAGGTCGTGTGGGTTGGATTAGCTGGTAGACCAGGTCGTGTGGGTCTGGTTAGCTGGTAGACCAGGTGGTGGACGGTCGTGGGTTAGCTGGTAGACCAGGTCGTGTGGGTTAGCTGGTAGACCAGGTCGTGTGGGTTAGCTGGTAGACCAGGTCGTGTGGGTTAGCTGGTAGACCAGGTCGTGTGTGTGGGTTAGCTGGTAGACCAGGTCGTGTTAGCTGGTAGACCAGGTCGTGTGGGGTTAGCTGGTAGACCAGGTCGTGTGGGTTAGCTGGTAGACCAGGTCGTGTGGGTTAGCTGGTAGACTGGTCGTGCGGTAGACCAGGTCGTGTGGGTCTGGGTTAGCTGGTAGACCAGGTCGTGTGGGTTAGCTGGTAGACCAGGTCGTGTGGGTTAGCTGGTAGACCAGGTCGTGTGGGTTAGCTGGTAGACCAGGTCGTGTGGGTTAGCTGGTAGACCAGGTCGTGTGGGTTAGCTGGTAGACCAGGTCGTGTGGGTTAGCTGGTAGACCAGGTCGTGTGGGTTGGCTGGTAGACCAGGTCGTGTGGGTTAGCTGGTAGACCAGGTCGTGTGGGTCTGGGTTAGCTGGTGGACTAGGTCGTGTGGGTCTGGGTTAGCTGGTGGACCAGGTCGTGTGGGTTAGCTGGTGGACCAGGTCGTGTGGGTTAGCTGGTGGACCAGGTCGTGCGGGTTAGCTGGTGGACCAGGTCGTGCGGGTTAGCTGGTGGACCAGGTCGTGCGGGTTAGCTGGTGGACCAGGTCGTGCGGGTTAGCTGGTGGACCAGGTCGTGCGGGTTAGCTGGTGGACCAGGTCGTGCGGGTTAGCTGGTGGACCAGGTCGTGCGGGTCTGGATAAGCTGGTAGACCAGGTCGTGCGGGTCTGGATAAGCTGGTAGACCAGGTCGTGCGGGTCTGGATAAGCTGGTAGACCAGGTCGTGTGGGTTAGCTGGTAGACCAGGTCGTGTGGGTTAGCTGGTAGACCAGGTCGTGTGGGTTAGCTGGTAGACCAGGTCGGGTGTGGGTTAGCTGGTAGACCAGGTCGTGTGGGTTGTGGGTTAGCTGGTAGACTAGGTCGTGTGGGTGTGGATTAGCTGGTAGACCAGGTCGTGTGGGTTAGCTGGTAGACCAGGTCGTGTGGGTTAGCTGGTAGACCAGGTCGTGGTGGGTTAGCTGGTAGACTAGGTCGTGTGGGGGTGGGTTAGCTGGTAGACTAGGTTGTGTGGGGGTGGGTTAGCTGGTAGACTAGGTTGTGTGGGGGTGGGTTAGCTGGTAGACCAGGTCGTGTGGATTAGCTGGTAGACTAGGTCGTGTGGGTGTGGATTAGCTGGTAGACCAGGTCGTGGATTAGCTGGTAGACCAGGTCGTGTGGGTTAGCTGGTAGACTAGGTCGTGTGGGTGTGGATTTGCTGGTAGACTAGGTCGTGTGGGTTAGCTGGTAGACCAGGTCGTGTGGGTTAGCTGGTAGACCAGGTCGTGTGGGTTAGCTGGTAGACTAGGTCGTGTGGGTGTGGATTAGCTGGTAGACCAGGTTGTGTGGGTCTGGATTAGCTGGTAGACCAGGTCGTGTGGGTCTGGATTAGCTGGTAGACCAGGTCGTGTGGGTTAGCTGGTAGACCAGGTCGTGTGGGTTAGCTGGTAGACCAGGTCGTGTGGGTTAGCTGGTAGACCAGGTCGTGTGGGTTAGCTGGTAGACCAGGTCGTGGGGTTAGCTGGTAGACCAGGTCGTGGGTGGGTTAGCTGGTAGACCAGGTCGGGTTAGCTGGTAGACCAGGTCGTGGGGTTAGCTGGTAGACCAGGTCGTGTGGGTTAGCTGGTAGACCAGGTCGTGTGGGTTAGCTGGTAGACCAGGTCGTGTGGGTTAGCTGGTACCAGGTCGTGTGGGTTAGCTGGTAGACCAGGTCGTGTGGGTCTGGATTGTGGGTCTGGGTTAGCTGGTAGACCAGGTCGTGTGGGTCTGGATTGGTAGACCAGGTCGTGTGGGTTGGATAGCTGGTAGACCAGGTCGTGTGGGTCTGGGTTAGCTGGTAGACCAGGTCGTGTGGGTTAGCTGGTAGACCAGGTCGTGTGGGTTAGCTGGTAGACCAGGTCGTGTGGGTTAGCTGGTAGACCAGGTCGTGGTGACCAGGTCTGGGGTTAGCTGGTAGACCAGGTCGTGTGGGTTAGCTGGTAGACCAGGTCGTGTGGGTTGGAGCTGGTAGACCAGGTCGTGTGGGTTAGCTGGTAGCTGGTAGACCAGGTCGTGTGGGTTAGCTGGTAGACCAGGTCGTGGGGTTAGCTGGTAGACCAGGTCGTGTGGGTTAGCTGGTAGACCAGGTCGTGTGGGTTAGCTGGTAGACCAGGTCGTGTGGGTCTGGATTAGCTGGTAGACCAGGTCGTGTGGGTTGGAGCTGGTAGACCAGGTCGTGTGGGTCTGGATTAGCTGGTAGACCAGGTCGTGTGGGTCTGGATTAGCTGGTAGACCAGGTCGTGTGGGTTAGCTGGTAGACCAGGTCGTGTGGGTTAGCTGGTAGACCAGGTCGTGTGGGTTAGCTGGTAGACCAGGTCGTGTGGGTTAGCTGGTAGACCAGGTCGTGTGGGTTAGCTGGTAGACCAGGTCGTGTGGGTTAGCTGGTAGACCAGGTCGTGTGACCAGGTCGTGGGGTTAGCTGGTAGACCAGGTCGTGTGGGTCGTGGGGGTTAGCTGGTAGACCAGGTCGTGTGGGTTAGCTGGTAGACCAGGTCGTGTGGGTTAGCTGGTAGACCAGGTCGTGTGGGTTAGCTGGTAGACCAGGTCGTGTGGTTGTGGATTTGCTGGTAGACCAGGTAGTGTGGGTTAGCTGGTAGACCAGGTCGTGTGGGTGTGGATTAGCTGGTAGACCAGGTCGTGTGGGTCTGGATTAGCTGGTAGACTAGGTCGTGTGGGTCTGGATTAGCTGGTAGACCAGGTCGTGTGGGTTAGCTGGTAGACCAGGTCTGGGGTTAGCTGGTAGACCAGGTCGTGTGGGTTAGCTGGTGACCAGGTCGTGTGGGTTAGCTGGTAGACCAGGTCGTGTGGGTTAGCTGGTAGACCAGGTCGTGTGGGTTAGCTGGTAGACCAGGTCGTGTGGGTTAGCTGGTAGACCAGGTCGTGTGGGTTAGCTGGTAGACCAGGTCGTGTGGGTTAGCTGGTAGACCAGGTCGTGTGGGTCTGGTGCTGGTAGACCAGGTCGTGTGGGTTAGCTGGTAGACCAGGTCGTGTGGGTCTGGGTTAGCTGGTGGACTAGGTCGTGTGGGTCTGGGTTAGCTGGTAGACCAGGTCGTGTGGGTTAGCTGGTAGACCAGGTCGTGTGGGTTAGCTGGTAGACCAGGTCGTGTGGGTTAGCTGGTAGACCAGGTCGTGTGGGTTAGCTGGTAGACCAGGGTCGTGTGGGTCTGGGTTAGCTGGTGGACCAGGTCGTGTGGGTCTGGGTTAGCTGGTGGACCAGGTCGTGTGGGTTAGCTGGTGGAGACCAGGTCGTGCGGGTTAGCTGGTGGACCAGGTCGTGTGGGTTAGCTGGTGGACCAGGTCGTGGTTAGACCAGGTCGTGTGGGTTAGCTGGGACCAGGTTAGTGGTGGGTTGTGGGTTAGCTGGTAGACCAGGTCGTGTGGGTTAGCTGGTAGACCAGGTCGTGTGGGTTAGCTGGTAGACCAGGTCGTGTGGGTTAGCTGGTAGACCAGGTCGTGTGGGTTAGCTGGTAGACCAGGTCGTGTGGGTTAGCTGGTAGACCAGGTCGTGTGGGTCTGGGTTAGCTGGTAGACCAGGTCGTGTGGGTTAGCTGGTAGACCAGGTCGTGTGGGTTAGTGGTAGACCAGGTCGTGGGGTTAGCTGGTAGACCAGGTCGTGTGGGTTAGCTGGTAGACCAGCTGGTAGACCAGGTCGTGTGGGTTAGCTGGTAGACCAGGTCGTGTGGGTTAGCTGGTAGACCAGGTCGTGTGGGTTAGCTGGTAGACCAGGTCGTGTGGGTTAGCTGGTAGACCAGGTTGTGGGTTAGCTGGTAGACCAGGTCGTGTGGGTTAGCTGGTAGACCAGGTCGTGTGGGCTGGTAGACCAGGTGGTGTGGGTTAGACCAGGTCGTGTGGGTTAGCTGGTAGACCAGGTCGTGTGTTAGCTGGTAGACCAGGTTGGGTCTGCTGGTAGACCAGGTCGTGTGGGTGGTAGACCAGGTCGTGTGGGTTAGCTGGTAGACCAGGTCGTGTGGGTTAGCTGGTAGACCAGGTCGTGTGGGTTGGGTTAGCTGGTAGACCAGGTCGTGTGGGTTAGCTGGTAGACCAGGTCGTGTGGGTTAGCTGGTAGACCAGGTCGTGTGGGTTGGATTAGCTGGTAGACCAGGTCGTGTGGGTCTGGGTTAGCTGGTGGACCAGGTCGTGTGGGTCTGGGTTAGCTGGTGGACCAGGTCGTGGGTGGGTTAGCTGGTGGACCAGGTCGTGCTGGGTTAGCTGGTGGACCAGGTCGTGCGGGTTGGTGCTGGTAGACCAGGTCGTGTTAGCTGGTGGACCAGGTCGTGGGGTTAGCTGGTGGACCAGGTCGTGCGGGTTAGCTGGTGGACCAGGTGGGGTTAGCTGGTAGACCAGGTCGTGCGGGTTAGCTGGTGGACCAGGTCGTGGGGTTGGATAAGCTGGTAGACCAGGTCGTGTGGGTCTGGAGCTGGTAGACCAGGTCGTGTGGGTTGGAGCTGGTAGACCAGGTCGTGTGGGTTAGCTGGTAGACCAGGTCGTGTGGGTTAGCTGGTAGACCAGGTCGTGTGGGTTAGCTGGTAGACCAGGTCGTGTGGTTGTGGATTTGCTGGTAGACCAGGTAGTGTGGGTTAGCTGGTAGACCAGGTTGTGTGGGTTAGCTGGTAGACCAGGTGTGGATTAGCTGGTAGACCAGGTCGTGTGGGTTAGCTGGTAGACCAGGTCGTGTGGGTTAGCTGGTAGACCAGGTCGTGTGGGTTAGCTGGTAGACTAGGTTGTGTGGGGGTGGGTTAGCTGGTAGACTAGGTTGTGTGGGTGTGGGTTAGCTGGTAGACTAGGTCGTGTGGGTGGGTTAGCTGGTAGACCAGGTCGTGTGGATTAGCTGGTAGACTAGGTCGTGTGGGTGTGGATTAGCTGGTAGACCAGGTCGTGTGGGTGTGGATTAGCTGGTAGACCAGGTCGTGTGGGTTAGCTGGTAGACCAGGTCGTGTGGGTGTGGATTAGCTGGTAGACCAGGTCGTGTGGGTTAGCTGGTTACCAGGTCTGGTTAGCTGGTACCAGGTCGTGTGGGTTAGCTGGTAGACCAGGTCGTGGGTTAGCTGGTAGACCAGGTCGTGTGGGTTAGCTGGTAGACCAGGTCGTGTGGGTTAGCTGGTAGACCAGGTCGTGTGGGTTAGCTGGTAGACCAGGTCGTGTGGGTTAGCTGGTAGACCAGGTCGTGTGGGTCTGTATTAGCTGGTAGACCAGGTCGTGTGGGTCTGGGTTAGCTGGTAGACCAGGTCGTGTGGGTCTGGGTTAGCTGGTAGACCAGGTCGTGTGGGTTAGCTGGTAGACCAGGTCGTGTGGGTTAGCTGGTAGACCAGGTCGTGTGGGTTAGCTGGTAGACCAGGTCGTGTGGGTTAGCTGGTAGACCAGGTCGTGTGGGTTAGCTGGTAGACCAGGTCGTGGGGTTAGCTGGTGGACCAGGTTAGCTGGTAGACCAGGTCGTGTGGGTCTGGATAAGCTGGTAGACCAGGTCGTGTGGGTCTGGATAAGCTGGTAGACCAGGTCGTGTGGGTCTGGGTTAGCTGGTAGACCAGGTCGTGTGGGTTAGCTGGTAGACCAGGTCGTGTGGGTTAGCTGGTAGACCAGGTAGCTGGTAGACCAGGTCGTGTGGGTTAGCTGGTAGACCAGGTCGTGTGGGTTAGCTGGTAGACCAGGTCGTGTTAGGGTTCGTGTGCTGGTAGACCAGGTCGTGCGGGTTAGCTGGTAGACCAGGTCGTGCGGGTTAGCTGGTGGACTAGGTCGTGTGGGTCTGGGTTAGCTGGTGGACCAGGTCGTGTGGGTCTGGGTTAGCTGGTAGACCAGGTCGTGTGGGTTAGCTGGTAGACCAGGTCGTGTGGGTTAGCTGGTAGACCAGGTCGTGTGGGTTAGCTGGTAGACCAGGTCGTGTGGGTTAGCTGGTAGACCAGGTCGTGTGGGTTAGCTGGTAGACCAGGTCGTGTGGGTTAGCTGGTAGACCAGGTCGTGTGGGTCTGGGTTAGCTGGTGGACTAGGTCGTGTGGGTCTGGATTAGCTGGTAGACCAGGTCGTGTGGGTTAGCTGGTAGACCAGGTCGTGTGGGTTAGCTGGTAGATCAGGTCGTGTGGGTTAGCTGGTAGATCAGGTCGTGTGGGTTAGCTGGTAGACCAGGTCGTGTGGGTTAGCTGGTAGACCAGGTCGTGTGGGTTAGCTGGTAGACCAGGTCGTGTGGGTTAGCTGGTAGACCAGGTCGTGTGGGTTAGCTGGTAGACCAGGTCGTGTGGGTTAGCTGGTAGACCAGGTCGTGTGGGTTAGCTGGTAGACCAGGTCGTGTGGGTTAGCTGGTAGACCAGGTCGTGTGGGTTAGCTGGTAGACCAGGTCGTGTGGGTTAGCTGGTAGACCAGGTCGTGTGGGTCTGGGTTAGCTGGTGGACTAGGTCGTGTGGGTCTGGGTTAGCTGGTGGACTAGGTCGTGTGGGTTAGCTGGTAGACTAGGTCGTCTGGGTTAGCTGGTAGACTAGGTCGTGTGGGTTAGCTGGTAGACTAGGTCGTGTGGGTTAGCTGGTAGACTAGGTTGTGTGGGTCTGGGTTAGCTGGTGGACTAGGTCGTGTGGGTCTGGGTTAGCTGGTGGACCAGGTCGTGCGGGTTAGCTGGTGGACCAGGTCGTGTGGGTTAGCTGGTGGACCAGGTTGCGGGCTGGTGGACCAGGTCGTGCGGGTTAGCTGGTGGACCAGGTCGTGCGGGTTAGCTGGTGGACCAGGTCGTGCGGGTTAGCTGGTAGACCAGGTCGTGCGGGTTAGCTGGTAGACCAGGTCGTGCGGGTTAGCTGGTAGACCAGGTCGTGCGGGTTAGCTGGTAGACCAGGTCGTGTGGGTTAGCTGGTAGACCAGGTCGTGTGGGTTAGCTGGTGGACTAGGTCGTGTGGGTCTGGGTTAGCTGGTGGACCAGGTCGTGTGGGTTAGCTGGTAGACCAGGTCGTGTGGGTTAGCTGGTAGACCAGGTCGTGTGGGTTAGCTGGTAGACCAGGTCGTGTGGGTTAGCTGGTAGACCAGGTCGTGGTTAGCTGGTAGACCAGGTCGTGTGGGTTAGCTGGTAGACCAGGTCGTGTGGGTTAGCTGGTAGACCAGGTCGTGTGGGTTAGCTGGTAGACCAGGTCGTGTGGGTTAGCTGGTAGACCAGGTCGTGTGGGTCTGGGTTAGCTGGTGGACTAGGTCGTGTGGGTCTGGGTTAGCTGGTGGACCAGGTCGTGCGGGTTAGCTGGTGGACCAGGTCGTGTGGGTTAGCTGGTGGACCAGGTCGTGCGGGTTAGCTGGTGGACCAGGTCGTGCGGGTTAGCTGGTGGACCAGGTCGTGCGGGTTAGCTGGTGGACCAGGTCGTGGTTAGCTGGTGGACCAGGTCGTGTGGGTTAGCTGGTGGACCAGGTCGTGCGGGTCTGGATAAGCTGGTGGACCAGGTCGTGCGGGTCTGGATAAGCTGGTAGACCAGGTCGTGCGGGTCTGGATAAGCTGGTAGACCAGGTCGTGCGGGTCTGGATAAGCTGGTAGACCAGGTCGTGTGGGTTAGCTGGTAGACCAGGTCTGTGGGTTAGACCAGGTCGTGTGGGTTAGCTGGTAGACCAGGTCGTGTGGGTTAGCTGGTAGACCAGGTCGTGTGGGTTGGAGCTGGTAGACCAGGTCGTGTGGGTTAGCTGGTAGACCAGGTCGTGTGGGTTAGCTGGTAGACCAGGTCGTGTGGGTTTGGATTAGCTGGTAGACCAGGTCGTGTGGGTTAGCTGGTAGACCAGGTCGTGTGGGTAAGCTGGTAGACCAGGTCGTGTGGGTTAGCTGGTAGACTAGGTTGTGTGGGGGTGGATTAGCTGGTAGACTAGGTTGTGTGGGGGTGGGTTAGCTTGTAGACCAGGTCGTGTGGATTAGCTGGTAGACTAGGTCGTGTGGGTGTGGATTAGCTGGTAGACCAGGTCGTGTGGGTTAGCTGGTAGACCAGGTCGTGTGGATTAGCTGGTAGACTAGGTCGTGTGGGTGTGGATTTGCTGGTAGACTAGGTCGTGTGGGTTAGCTGGTAGACCAGGTCGTGTGGGTTAGCTGGTAGACCAGGTCGTGTGGGTTAGCTGGTAGACCAGGTCGTGTGGGTGTGGATTAGCTGGTAGACCAGGTCGTGTGGGTCTGGATTTGCTGGTAGACCAGGTCGTGTGGGTCTGGATTAGCTGGTAGACCAGGTCGTGTGGGTTAGCTGGTAGACCAGGTCGTGTGGGTTAGCTGGTAGACCAGGTCGTGTGGGTTAGCTGGTAGACCAGGTCGTGTGGGTTAGCTGGTAGACCAGGTCGTGTGGGTTAGCTGGTAGACCAGGTAGCTGGTAGACCAGGTCGTGTGGGTTAGCTGGTAGACTAGGTCGTGTGGGTCTGGATTAGCTGGTAGACTAGGTCGTGTGGGTCTGGATAAGCTGGTATACCAGGTCGTGTGGGTCTGGATAAGCTGGTAGACCAGGTCGTGTGGGTCTGGGTTAGCTGGTAGACCAGGTCGTGTGGGTTAGCTGGTAGACCAGGTCGTGTGGGTTAGCTGGTAGACCAGGTCGTGTGGGTTAGCTGGTAGACCAGGTCGTGTGGGTTAGCTGGTAGACCAGGTCTGGGGTTAGCTGGTACCAGGTCGTGTGGGTCTGGATAAGCTGGTAGACCAGGTCGTGTGGGTTAGCTGGTAGACCAGGTCGTGTGGGTCTGGGTTAGCTGGTAGACCAGGTCGTGTGGGTCTGGGTTAGCTGGTAGACCAGGTCGTGTGGGTTAGCTGGTAGACCAGGTCGTGTGGGTTAGCTGGTAGACCAGGTCGTGTGGGTTAGCTGGTAGACCAGGTCGTGTGGGTTAGCTGGTAGACCAGGTCGTGTGGGTTAGCTGGTAGACCAGGTCGTGTGGGTTGGGTTAGCTGGTAGACCAGGTCGTGTGGGTCTGGGTTAGCTGGTAGACCAGGTCGTGTGGGTTAGCTGGTAGACCAGGTCGTGTGGGTTAGCTGGTAGACCAGGTCGTGTGGGTTAGCTGGTAGACCAGGTCGTGTGGGTTAGCTGGTAGACCAGGTGGTGGGTTAGCTGGTAGACCAGGTGTGTGGGTCTGGGTTAGCTGGTAGACCAGGTCGTGTGGGTGGTAGACCAGGTCGTGTGGGTTAGCTGGTAGACCAGGTCGTGTGGGTTAGCTGGTAGACCAGGTCGTGTGGGTTAGCTGGTAGACCAGGTCGTGTGGGTTAGCTGGTAGACCAGGTCGTGTGGGTTAGCTGGTAGACCAGGTCGTGTGGGTTAGCTGGTAGACCAGGTCGTGTGGGTCTGGGTTAGCTGGTAGACCAGGTCGTGTGGGTCTGGGGTTAGCTGGTAGACCAGGTCGTGTGGGTTAGCTGGTAGCTGGTAGACCAGGTCGTGTGGGTTGGTAGACCAGGTCGTGTGGGTTAGCTGGTAGACCAGGTCGTGTGGGTCTGGGTTAGCTGGTAGACCAGGTCGTGTGGGTCTGGGTTAGCTGGTGGACCAGGTCGTGTGGGTTAGCTGGTGGACCAGGTCGTGTGGGTTAGCTGGTGGACCAGGTCGTGCGGGTTAGCTGGTGGACCAGGTCTGGGGTTAGCTGGTGGACCAGGTCGTGTGGGTCTGGGGTTAGCTGGTAGACCAGGTCGTGTGGGTTAGCTGGTAGACCAGGTCGTGGATTAGCTGGTAGACCAGGTCGTGTGGGTTAGCTGGTAGACCAGGTCGTGTGGGTTAGCTGGTAGACCAGGTCGTGTGGGTTAGCTGGTTCGTGTGGGTTAGCTGGTAGACCAGGTCGTGTGGGTTGGGTTAGCTGGTGGACCAGGTCGTGTGGGTGGGTTAGCTGGTAGACCAGGTCGTGTGGGTTAGCTGGTAGACCAGGTCGTGTGGGTATGGATATGCTGGTAGACCAGGTCGTGTTGGTCTGGGTTTGCTGGTAGACCAGGTCGTGTGGGTTAGCTGGTAGACCAGGTCGTGTGGGTTAGCTGGTAGACCAGGTCGTGTTAGCTGGGTCGTGGGGTTAGCTGGTAGACCAGGTCGTGTGGGTTAGCTGGTAGACCAGGTCGTGTGGGTGGGTTAGCTGGTAGACCAGGTCGTGTGGGTTAGCTGGTAGACCAGGTCGTGTGGGTCTGGGTTAGCTGGTGGACCAGGTCGTGTGGGTTGGGTTAGCTGGTAGACCAGGTCGTGTGGGTTAGCTGGTGGACCAGGTCGTGTGGGTTAGCTGGTGGACCAGGTCGTGTGGGTTAGCTGGTGGACCAGGTCGTGGTGACCAGGTCGTGGGGTTAGCTGGTGGACCAGGTCGTGTGGGTTGGGGTTAGCTGGTGACCAGGTCGTGCGGGTTAGCTGGTAGACCAGGTCGTGTGGGTTAGCTGGTAGACCAGGTCGTGTGGGTGTGGGTTAGCTGGTAGACCAGGTCGTGTGGGTCTGGGTTAGCTGGTAGACCAGGTCGTGTGGGTCTGGATAAGCTGGTAGACCAGGTCGTGTGGGTTAGCTGGTAGACCAGGTCGTGTGGGTTAGCTGGTAGACCAGGTCGTGTGGGTTAGCTGGTAGACCAGGTCGTGTGGGTCTGGGTTAGCTGGTGGACTAGGTCGTGTGGGTCTGGGTTAGCTGGTGGACCAGGTCGTGCGGGTTAGCTGGTGGACCAGGTCGTGCGGGTTAGCTGGTGGACCAGGTCGTGCGGGTTAGCTGGTGGACCAGGTCGTGCGGGTTAGCTGGTGGACCAGGTCGTGGGGTTAGCTGGTGGACCAGGTCGGGTCGGGGTTAGCTGGTAGACCAGGTCGTGTGGGTTAGCTGGTAGACCAGGTCGTGTGGGTTGTGTGGGTGTGGGTTAGCTGGTAGACCAGGTCGTGGTCGTGGGTTAGCTGGTAGACCAGGTCGTGTGGGTTAGCTGGTAGACCAGGTCGTGTGGGGACCAGGTCGTGTGGGTTAGCTGGTAGACCAGGTCGTGTGGGTTAGCTGGTAGACCAGGTCGTGTGGGTTAGCTGGTAGACCAGGTCGTGTGGGTTAGCTGGTAGACCAGGTCGTGTTAGCTGGTAGACCAGGGTTAGCTGGTAGACCAGGTCGTGTGGGTTAGCTGGTTAGCTGGTAGACCAGGTCGTGTGGGTTAGCTGGTAGACCAGGTCGTGTGGGTTAGCTGGTAGACCAGGTCGTGTGGGTTAGCTGGTAGACCAGGTCGTGTGGGTTAGCTGGTAGACCAGGTCGTGGGTGGGTTAGCTGGTAGACCAGGTCGTGTGGGTCTGGGTTAGCTGGTAGACCAGGTCGTGTGGGTTGGCTGGTAGACCAGGTCGTGTGGGTTAGCTGGTAGACCAGGTCGTGTGGGTTAGCTGGTAGACCAGGTCGTGTGGGTCTGGGTTAGCTGGTAGACCAGGTCGTGTGGGTCTGGTTAGCTGGTCGGACTGGGTCGTGTGGGTTAGCTGGTAGACCAGGTCGTGTGGGTTAGCTGGTAGACCAGGTCGTGTGGGTTAGCTGGTAGACCAGGTCGTGTGGGTTAGCTGGTAGACCAGGTCGTGTGGGTCTGGGTTAGCTGGTGGACTAGGTCGTGTGGGTCTGGGTTAGCTGGTGGACCAGGTCGTGTGGGTTAGCTGGTAGACCAGGTCGTGTGGGTTAGCTGGTAGACCAGGTCGTGTGGGTTAGCTGGTAGACCAGGTCATGTGGGTCTGGGTTAGCTGGTGGACCAGGTCGTGTGGGTCTGGTGGGTCGTGTGGGTTAGCTGGTGGACCAGGTCGTGTGGGTTAGCTGGTAGACCAGGTCGTGTGGGTCTGGATAGCTGGTGGACCAGGTCTGGTGACCAGGTCTGGGGTCTGGATTAGCTGGTAGACCAGGTCGTGTGGGTCTGGATTAGCTGGTAGACCAGGTCGTGTGGTAGACCAGGTCGTGGGGTTAGCTGGTAGACCAGGTCGTGCGGGTCTGGGTTAGCTGGTAGACCAGGTCGTGTGGGTTAGCTGGTAGACCAGGTCGTGTGGGTTAGCTGGTAGACCAGGTCGTGTGGGTGTGGATTAGCTGGTAGACCAGGTCGTGTGGGTTAGCTGGTAGACCAGGTCGTGTGGGTGTGGATTAGCTGGTAGACCAGGTCGTGTGGGTTAGCTGGTAGACCAGGTCGTGTGGGTTAGCTGGTAGACCAGGTCGTGTGGGTTAGCTGGTAGACCAGGTTGTGTGGGGGTGGGTTAGCTGGTAGACTAGGTTGTGTGGGGGTGGGTTAGCTGGTAGACTAGGTTGTGTGGGTGGGTTAGCTGGTAGACCAGGTCGTGTGGATTAGCTGGTAGACTAGGTCGTGTGGGTGTGGATTAGCTGGTAGACCAGGTCGTGGATTAGCTGGTAGACCAGGTCGTGTGGATTAGCTGGTAGACTAGGTTGTGTGGGTGTGGATTTGCTGGTAGACTAGGTCGTGTGGGTTAGCTGGTAGACCAGGTCGTGTGGGTTGGAGCTGGTAGACCAGGTCGTGGGGTTAGCTGGTAGACCAGGTCGTGTGGGTTAGCTGGTAGACCAGGTCGTGGGGTTGGAGCTGGTAGACCAGGTCGTGTGGGTTAGCTGGTAGACCAGGTCGTGTGGGTTAGCTGGTAGACCAGGTCGTGTGGGCTGGTAGACCAGCTGGTGGACCAGGTCGTGTGGGTTAGCTGGTAGACCAGGTCGTGTGGGTTGGGTTAGCTGGTAGACCAGGTCGTGTGGGTTAGCTGGTTAGCTGACCAGGTCGTGACCAGGTCGTGGGGTTAGCTGGTAGACCAGGTCGTGTGGGTTAGCTGGTAGACCAGGTCGTGTGGGTTAGCTGGTAGACCAGGTCGTGTGGGTTAGCTGGTAGACCAGGTCGTGTGGGTCTGGATAAGCTGGTAGACTAGGTCGTGTGGGTCTGGATAAGCTGGTAGACCAGGTCGTGTGGGTCTGGATAGCTGGTAGACCAGGTCGTGTGGGTTAGCTGGTAGACCAGGTCGTGTGGGTTGGATAAGCTGGTAGACCAGGTCGTGTGGGTTAGCTGGTAGACCAGCTGGTAGACCAGGTCGTGTGGGTTAGCTGGTAGACCAGGTCGTGTGGGTTAGCTGGTGGGTCGTGTGGGTTAGCTGGTAGACCAGGTCGTGTGGGTTAGCTGGTAGACCAGGTCGTGTGGGTTAGCTGGTAGACCAGGTCGTGTGGGTTGGCTGCTGGTAGACCAGGTCGTGTGGGTCTGGGTTAGCTGGTAGACCAGGTCGTGTGGGTTAGCTGGGTTAGCTGGTAGACCAGGTCGTGTGGGTTAGCTGGTAGACCAGGTCGTGTGGGTTAGCTGGTAGACCAGGTCGTGTGGGTTAGCTGGTAGACCAGGTCGTGTGGGTTAGCTGGTAGACCAGGTCGTGTGGGTTAGCTGGTAGACCAGGTCGTGTGGGTTAGCTGGTAGACCAGGTCGTGTGGGTGTGGATTAGCTGGTAGACCAGGTCATGTGGATTAGCTGGTAGACTGGTAGACCAGGTCGTGGGGTTAGCTGGTAGACCAGGTCGTGTGGGTTAGCTGGTAGACCAGGTCGTGTGGGTTAGCTGGTAGACCAGGTCGTGTGGGTTAGCTGGTAGACCAGGTCGTGTGGGTTAGCTGGTAGACCAGGTCGTGTGGGTTAGCTGGTAGACCAGGTCGTGTGGGTTAGCTGGTGACCAGGTCGTGTGGGTTAGCTGGTAGACCAGGTCGTGTGGGTTAGCTGGTAGACCAGGTCGTGTGGGTTGGAGCTGGTAGACCAGGTCGTGTGGGTTAGCTGGTAGACCAGGTCGTGTGGGTCTGGATTAGCTGGTAGACCAGGTCGTGTGGGTTAGCTGGTAGACCAGGTCGTGTGGGTTAGCTGGTAGACCAGGTCGTTGGGTTAGCTGGTAGACCAGGTCGTGTGGGTTAGCTGGTAGACCAGGTCGTGTGGGTCTGGGTTAGCTGGTGGACCAGGTCGTGTGGGTCTGGATTAGCTGGTAGACCAGGTCGTGTGGGTTAGCTGGTAGACCAGGTCGTGTGGGTTAGCTGGTAGACCAGGTCGTGTGGGTTAGCTGGTGGACCAGGTCGTGTGGGTTAGCTGGTGGACCAGGTCGTGCTGGTGGACCAGGTCGTGGGGTTAGCTGGTAGACCAGGTCGTGTGGGTTAGCTGGTAGACCAGGTCGTGTGGGTTAGCTGGTAGACCAGGTCGTGTGGGTTAGCTGGTAGACCAGGTCGTGGGGTTAGCTGGTAGACCAGGTCGTGTGGGTTGGGTTAGCTGGTAGACCAGGTCGTGTGGGGTTAGCTGGTAGACCAGGTTGTGGGTTAGCTGGTAGACCAGGTCGTGTGGGTTAGCTGGTAGACCAGGTCGTGTGGGTTAGCTGGTAGACCAGGTCGTGTGGGTTAGCTGGTAGACCAGGTTGGGTCTGGGTTAGCTGGTAGACCAGGTCGTGTGGGTTAGCTGGTAGACCAGGTCGTGGGGTTAGCTGGTAGACCAGGTCGTGTGGGTTAGCTGGTAGACCAGGTCGTGTGGGTTAGCTGGTAGACCAGGTCGTGTGGGTCTGGGTTAGCTGGTGGACCAGGTCGTGTGGGTCTGGGTTAGGTAGCTGGTGGACCAGGTCGTGTGGGTCTGGGCTGGTGGACCAGGTCGTGTGGGTTAGCTGGTAGACCAGGTCGTGTGGGTTAGCTGGTGGACCAGGTCGTGCGGGTTAGCTGGTGGACCAGGTCGTGTGGGTTAGCTGGTAGACCAGGTCGTGGTGGGTCGTGGATTAGCTGGTGGACCAGGTCGTGCGCTGGTAGACCAGGTCGTGTGGGTTGGAGCTGGTAGACCAGGTCGTGTGGGGTCGTGGGGTTAGCTGGTGGACCAGGTCGTGTGGGTCTGGGTTAGCTGGTAGACCAGGTCGTGTGGGTCTGGATTAGCTGGTAGACCAGGTCGTGTGGGTTGGTAGCTGGTAGACCAGGTCGTGTGGGTTAGCTGGTAGACTAGGTCGTGTGGGTCTGGATTAGCTGGTAGACCAGGTCGTGTGGGTTAGCTGGTAGACCAGGTGGTAGACCAGGTCGTGTGGGTTAGCTGGTAGACTAGGTCGTGTGGGTTTAGCTGGTAGACCAGGTTAGCTGGTAGACCAGGTCGTGTTAGCTGGTAGACCAGGTCTGGGGTTAGCTGGTAGACCAGGTCGTGTGGGTTAGCTGGTAGACCAGGTCGTGTGGGTTAGCTGGTAGACTAGGTTGTTGGCTGGTAGACTAGGTTGTGTGGGGGTGGGTTAGCTGGTGGGTTGTGTGGGGGTGGGTTAGCTGGTAGACCAGGTCGTGTGGATTAGCTGGTAGACTAGGTCGTGTGGGTGTGGATTAGCTGGTAGACCAGGTCGTGGATTAGCTGGTAGACCAGGTCGTGTGGATTAGCTGGTAGACTAGGTTGTGTGGGTGTGGATTTGCTGGTAGACTAGGTCGTGTGGGTTAGCTGGTAGACCAGGTCGTGTGGGTTAGCTGGTAGACCAGGTCGTGTGGGTTAGCTGGTAGACCAGGTCGTGTGGGTTAGCTGGTACCAGATTAGCTGGTAGACCAGGTTGTGTGGGTCTGGATTTGCTGGTAGACCAGGTCGTGTGGGTCTGGATTAGCTGTTAGACCAGGTCGTGTGGGTTAGCTGTTAGACCAGGTCGTGTGGGTTAGCTGGTAGACCAGGTCGTGTGGGTTAGCTGGTAGACCAGGTCGTGTGGGTTAGCTGGTAGACCAGGTCGTGTGGGTTAGCTGGTAGACCAGGTCGTGTGGGTTAGCTGGTAGACCAGGTCGTGTGGGTTAGCTGGTAGACTAGTTGTGTGGGTTAGCTGGTTAGACCAGGTCGTGGGTGGGTTAGCTGGTAGACTAGGTCGTGTGGGTCTGGATTAGCTGGTAGACTAGGTCGTGTGGGTCTGGATTAGCTGGTAGACCAGGTCGTGTGGGTCTGGGTTAGCTGGTAGACCAGGTCGTGTGGGTCTGGATTAGCTGGTAGACCAGGTCGTGTGGGTTGGATAAGCTGGTAGACCAGGTCGGGTCTGGATAAGCTGGTAGACCAGGTCGTGTGGGTCTGGGTTAGCTGGTAGACCAGGTCGTGTGGGTCTGTTAGCTGGTAGACCAGGTCGTGTGGGTTGGGTTAGCTGGTAGACCAGGTCGTGTGGGTTAGCTGGTAGACCAGGTCGTGTGGGTTAGCTGGTAGACCAGGTCTGGGGTTGGGTTAGCTGGTGGACCAGGTCGTGTGGGTCTGGGTTAGCTGGTAGACCAGGTCGTGTGGGTTAGCTGGTAGACCAGGTCGTGTTAGCTGGTAGACCAGGTCGTGTGGGTCTGGATTAGCTGGTAGACCAGGTGGTGGGTTAGCTGGTAGACCAGGTCGTGTGGGTTAGCTGGTAGACCAGGTGTGTGGGTTAGCTGGTAGACCAGGTCGTGTGGGTCTGGGCTGGTGGTGGACCAGGTCGTGTGGGTCTGGTTAGCTGGTAGACCAGGTCGTGTGGGTCTGGATTAGCTGGTAGACCAGGTCGTGTGGGTCTGGATAAGCTGGTAGACCAGGTCGTGTGGGTCTGGATAGCTGGTAGACCAGGTCGTGTGGGTTAGCTGGTAGACCAGGTCGGGTGGGTTAGCTGGTAGACCAGGTTAGCTGGTAGACCAGGTCGTGTCTGGGTTAGCTGGTAGACCAGGTCGTGTGGGTTAGCTGGTAGACCAGGTCGTGTGGGTTAGCTGGTAGACCAGGTCGTGTGGGTGGGTTAGTCGTGTGGGTTAGCTGGTAGACCAGGTCGTGTGGGTTAGCTGGTAGACCAGGTCGTGTGGGTTAGCTGGTAGACCAGGTCGGTGGGTTAGCTGGTAGACCAGGTCGTGTGGGTCTGGGTTAGCTGGTGGACCAGGGTGTGGGTCTGGGCTTAGACCAGGTCGTGTGGGTTAGCTGGTAGACTAGGTCGTGTGGGTTAGCTGGTAGACCAGGTCGTGTGGGTTAGCTGGTAGACCAGGTCGTGTGGGTTAGCTGGTAGACTAGGTCGTGTGGGTCTGGGTTAGCTGGTGGACCAGGTCGTGTGGGTCTGGGTTAGCTGGTAGACCAGGTCGTGGACCAGGGTTAGCTGGTGGACCAGGTCGTGCGGGTTAGCTGGTGGACCAGGTCGTGCGGGTTAGCTGGTGGACCAGGTCGTGCGGGTTAGCTGGTGGACCAGGTCGTGTGGGTTAGCTGGTAGACCAGGTCGTGTGGGTTAGCTGGTAGACCAGGTCGTGTGGGTTAGCTGGTAGACCAGGTCGTGTGGGTTAGCTGGTAGACCAGGTCGTGTGGGTTAGCTGGTAGACCAGGTCGTGTGGGTTAGCTGGTAGACCAGGTCGTGTTGGAGCTGGGTCGTGGGGTTAGCTGGTAGACCAGGTCGTGTGGGTTAGCTGGTAGACCAGGTCGTGTGGGTCTGGGTTAGCTGGTAGACCAGGTCGTGTGGGTTGGGGTTAGCTGGTAGACCAGGTCGTGTGGGTTAGCTGGTAGACCAGGTCGTGTGGGTTAGCTGGTAGACCAGGTCGTGTGGGTCTGGTAGACCAGGTCGTGTGGGTTAGCTGGTAGACCAGGTCGTGTGGGTTAGCTGGTAGACCAGGTCGTGGGGTTAGCTGGTAGACCAGGTCGTGTGGGTTAGCTGGTAGACCAGGTCGTGTGGGTTAGCTGGTAGACCAGGTCGTGTGGGTTAGCTGGTAGACCAGGTCGTGTGGGTCTGGGGGTTAGCTGGTAGACCAGGTCGTGTGGGTCTGGTAGACCAGGTCGTGTGGGTTAGTCGTGGGGTTAGCTGGTAGACCAGGTCGTGTGGGTTAGCTGGTGGACCAGGTCGTGCGGGTTAGCTGGTGGACCAGGTCGTGCGGGTTAGCTGGTGGACCAGGTCGTGGGGGTTAGCTGGTAGACCAGGTCGTGTGGGTTAGCTGGTGGACCAGGTCGTGTGGGTTAGCTGGTAGACCAGGTCGTGCGGGTTAGCTGGTGGACCAGGTCGTGCGGGTCTGGATAAGCTGGTAGACCAGGTCGTGCGGGTCTGGATAAGCTGGTAGACCAGGTCGTGTGGGTTGGATAATAAGCTGCTGGTAGACCAGGTCGTGTGGGTTGGCTGGTAGACCAGGTCTGTGGGTAGGGTTAGCTGGTAGACCAGGTCGTGTGGGTTAGCTGGTAGACTAGGTCGTGTGGGTGTTAGCTGGTAGACCAGGTCGTGTGGGTTAGCTGGTAGACCAGGTCGTGTGGGTTAGCTGGTAGACTAGGTCGTGTGGGTGGGTTAGCTGGTAGACCAGGTCGTGTGGGTTAGCTGGTAGACCAGGTCTGGTAGACCAGTAGCTGGTAGACCAGGTCGTGTGGGTTAGCTGGTAGACTGGGTTAGCTGGTAGACCAGGTCTAGGTTGTGTGGGGTGGGTTAGCTGGTAGACTAGGTTGTGTGGGGGGTGGGTTAGCTGGTAGACCAGGTCGTGTGGATTAGCTGGTAGACTAGGTCGTGTGGGTGTGGATTAGCTGGTAGACCAGGTCGTGGATTAGGGGTCATGTGGATTAGCTGGTAGACTAGGTCGTGTGGATTTGCTGGTAGACTAGGTCGTGTGGGTTAGCTGGTAGACCAGGTCGTGTGGGTTAGCTGGTAGACCAGGTCGTGTGGGTTAGCTGGTAGACCAGGTCGTGTGGGTGTGGATTAGCTGGTGACCAGGTCGTGTGGGTTGGATTTGCTGGTAGACCAGGTCGTGTGGGTCTGGGTTAGCTGGTAGACCAGGTCGTGTGGGTCTGGATTGGGTAGACCAGGTCGTGTGGGTTAGCTGGTAGACCAGGTCGTGTGGGTTAGCTGGTAGACCAGGTCGTGTGGGTTAGCTGGTAGACCAGGTCGTGTGGGTTAGCTGGTAGACCAGGTCGTGTGGGTTAGCTGGTAGACCAGGTCGTGTGGGTTAGCTGGTAGACCAGGTCGTGTGGGTCTGGATTTGCTGGTAGACTAGGTCGTGTGGGTGTGGATTAGCTGGTAGACCAGGTCGTGTGGGTCTGGATAAGCTGGTAGACCAGGTCGTGTGGGTCTGGATAAGCTGGTAGACCAGGTCGTGTGGGTCTGGATTAGCTGGTAGACCAGGTCGTGTGGGTCTGGATAAGCTGGTAGACCAGGTCGTGTGGGTCTGGATTAGCTGGTAGACCAGGTCGTGTGGGTTGGATAAGCTGGTAGACCAGGTCGTGTGGGTTAGCTGGTAGACCAGGTCGTGTGGGGGTTAGCTGGTAGACCAGGTCGTGTGGGTTAGCTGGTAGACCAGGGGGTTAGCTGGTACCAGGTCGTGTGGGTTAGCTGGTAGACCAGGTCGTGTGGGTTAGCTGGTAGACTAGGTCGTGTGGGTTTGGATTTGCTGGTAGACCAGGTCGTGTGGGTTAGCTGGTAGACCAGGTCGTGTGGGTTAGCTGGTAGACCAGGTCGTGTGGGTTAGCTGGTAGACCAGGTCGTGTGGGTTGGAGCTGGTAGACCAGGTCGTGTGGGTTAGCTGGTAGACCAGGTCGTGTGGGTCTGTTAGGGTTAGCTGGTAGACCAGGTCGTGTGGGTTAGCTGGTAGACCAGGTCGTGTGGGTTAGCTGGTAGACCAGGTCGTGTGGGTTAGCTGGTAGACCAGGTCGTGTGGGTTAGCTGGACCAGGTTGGGTTAGCTGGTAGACCAGGTCGTGTGGGTTAGCTGGTAGACCAGGTCGTGTGGGTTAGCTGGTAGACCAGGTCGTGTGGGTTAGCTGGTAGACCAGGTCGTGTGGGTTAGCTGGTAGACTAGGTCGTGTGGGTGTGGATTAGCTGGTAGACCAGGTCGTGTGGGTCTGGATTAGCTGGTAGACCAGGTCGTGTGGGTCTGGATTAGCTGGTAGACCAGGTCGTGTGGGTTAGCTGGTAGACCAGGTCTGGTAGCTGGTAGACCAGGTCGTGTGGGTTGGTAGAGCTGGTAGACTAGGTCGTGTGGGTGTGGGTTAGCTGGTAGACCAGGTCGTGTGGGTCTGGGTTAGCTGGTAGACCAGGTCGTGTGGGTTGGTAGCTGGTAGACTAGGTCGTGTGGGTGTGGATTACCAGGTCTGGTTAGACCAGGTCGTGGGTAGATTAGCTGGTAGACCAGGTCGGGATGTCTGGATTAGCTGGTAGACCAGGTCGTGTGGGTGTGGATTAGCTGGTAGACCAGGTCGTGGGTGGGTTAGCTGGTAGACCAGGTCGTGTGGGTTAGGGTTAGCTGGTAGACCAGGTCGTGTGGGTCTGGATTAGCTGGTAGACCAGGTTGTGTGGGTTAGCTGGTAGACCAGGTCGTGTGGGTGGATTAGCTGGTAGACCAGGTCGTGTGGGTTAGCTGGTAGACCAGGTTAGCTGGTAGACCAGGTGGATTAGCTGGTAGACTAGGTTGTGTGGGTTAGCTGGTAGACCAGGGGTTAGCTGGTAGACCAGGTCGTGTGGGTTAGCTGGTAGACCAGGTCGTGTGGGTTAGCTGGTAGACCAGGTCGTGTGGGTTAGCTGGTAGACCAGGTCGTGGGTGGGGATTAGCTGGTAGACCAGGTCGTGTGGGTTAGCTGGTAGACCAGGTCGTGTGGGTCTGGATTAGCTGGTAGACCAGGTCGTGTGGGTCTGGATTTGCTGGTAGACCAGGTCGGTGTGGGTCTGGATTAGCTGGTAGACCAGGTCGTGTGGGTAGACTAGCTGGTAGACCAGGTCGTGTGGGTTCGTGTGGGTTAGCTGGTAGACCAGGTCGTGTGGGTTAGCTGGTAGACCAGGTCGTGTGGGTTAGCTGGTAGACCAGGTTAGCTGGTAGACCAGGTCGTGTGGGTTAGCTGGTAGACCAGGTCGTGTGGGTTAGCTGGTAGACCAGGTCGTGTGGGTTAGCTGGTAGACCAGGACCAGGTCGTGTGGGTCTGGATTAGCTGGTAGACTAGGTCGTGTGGGTCTGGGATTAGCTGGTAGACCAGGTCGTGTGGGTCTGGATTTGCTGGTAGACCAGGTCGTGTTAGCTGGTCCAGGTGGTGGGTTAGCTGGTAGACCAGGTCGTGTGGGTTAGCTGGTAGACCAGGTCTGGTGGACCAGGTGGGTTAGCTGGTAGACCAGGTCGTGTGGGTCTGGTTAGCTGGTAGACCAGGTCGTGTGGGTTGTGGGTCTGGATTAGCTGGTAGACCAGGTCGTGTGGGTCTGGATAAGCTGGTAGACCAGGTCGTGTGGGTCTGGATAAGCTGGTAGACCAGGTCGTGTGGGTCTGGATAAGCTGGTAGACCAGGTCGTGTGGGTCTGGATTAGCTGGTAGACCAGGTCGTGTGGGTTAGCTGGTAGACTTGGTCGTGTGGGTTTGGACTTGCTGGTAGACCAGGTCGTGTGGGTTAGCTGGTAGACCAGGTCGTGTGGGATTAGCTGGTAGACCAGGTCGTGTGTGGGTCTGGATTAGCTGGTAGACCAGGTCGTGTGGGTCTGGATTAGCTGGTAGACCAGGTCGTGGGTTAGCTGGTAGACCAGGTCGTGTGGGTTGGTGCTGGTAGACCAGGTCGTGGGGTTAGCTTAGCTGGTTAGACCAGGTCGTGTGGGTTAGCTGGTAGACCAGGTCGTGTGGGTTAGCTGGTAGACCAGGTCGTGTGGGTTAGCTGGTAGACCAGGTCGTGTGGGTTAGCTGGTAGACCAGGTCGTGTGGGTTAGCTGGTAGACCAGGTAGCTGGTAGCCCAGGTCGTGTGGGTTAGCTGGTAGACCAGGTCGTGTGGGTTAGCTGGTAGACCAGGTCGTGTGGGTTAGCTGGTGGACCAGGTCGTGTGGGTTAGCTGGTAGACCAGGTCGTGTGGGTTAGCTGGTAGACCAGGTCGTGTGGGTCTGGGTTAGCTGGTAGACCAGGTCGTGTGGGTTAGCTGGTAGACTAGGTCGTGTGGTTCTGGATTAGCTGGTAGACCAGGTCGTGTGGGTTAGCTGGTAGACCAGGTTGGGTTAGCTGGTAGACTAGGTCGTGTGGGTTAGCTGGTAGACCAGGTCGTTAGCTGGTAGACTAGGTCGTGTGGGTTAGCTGGTGGACTAGGTCGTGTGGGTTGGGTTAGCTGGTGGACTAGGTCGTGTGGGTTGGCTGGTGGACTAGGTCGTGTGGGTTAGCTGGGTTAGCTGGTGGACTGGTAGGGTCGTGTGGGTTAGCTGGTGGACTAGGTCGTGTGGGTTAGCTGGTGGACTAGGTCGTGTGGGTGTGGGTTAGCTGGTGGACTAGGTCGTGTGGATTAGCTGGTGGACCAGGTCGTGCGGGTTAGCTGGTGGACCAGGTCGTGCGGGTTAGCTGGTGGACCAGGTCGTGCGGGTTAGCTGGTGGACCAGGTCGTGCGGGTTAGCTGGTGGACCAGGTAGTGTCACTCAGAGTTCATTTTTTTTCTTTGGTAGTCCTTATGTTCACAGAACTCATGGAGCGTTTCCTCATTGGTTTCACACAGATCATTCGGAACCCTGCTCTGCCTAAACACCACCCATTCTCCTGTTCTCATGCATCTCGCCTCCTCCCCCCCTCCACTCTACAGCGGTATCAGACCTGGATGTAGAGTGTAAGTTATCAGACCACTACGTGTCTCCATGGCTCCTCCAGAGGAATGTGTTCCTGCCCTCCACCAGACCACCATGTCTCCAGGAGCTGCACCGTACCGCACAGCAGGGCCTCAGGGCCAGCCACAGAGGTACACGCACGCACACACGATAACAGCACGAGCACGCACCCGGGCACACGATAACAGCACTAGCACGCACACGATAACAGCACTAGCACGCACCCGTGCACACGATAACAGCACTAGCACGCACACGATAACAGCACGAGCACGCACCCGGGCACACGATAACAGCAGTAGCATGCACCCGGGCACACGATAACAGCACTAGCACGCACCCGGGCACACGATTACAGCACTAGCACGCACACGATAACAGCACGAGCACGCACCCTGGCACATGATAACAGCACAAGCACGCACCCGGGCACACGATAACAGCACGAGCACGCACATGATAACAGCACGAGCATGCACCCGGGCACATGATAACAGCACGAGCACGCACCCGGGCACACGATAACAGCACTAGCACGCACCCGGGCACACGATAACAGCACAAGCACGCACCCGGGCACACGCACACATTGCCCAGAAGTTAGGTCTTAAGCAGCAAACATTGTTCAGTCAGTAGCAATTAACCAATCTAATATTACATGAAATCTCTCTACGCTCCTCCACTCTACTTTTGTCTTTGCTAGTCTGAAATGTATTTTCAGTGTTTTCATGCGTGTCGTTTTGCGTCAGGCAGTAAAGGTCTGAATCTCCTGTTTGTAGGAAGTAACATACAAGTGCCATCTAGTGGATCAATAGAAACACCTCACCCCAGATAGATGTAGTACAGTAGATGTAGTACAGTAGTATGGTGACAGATATAGTACAGTAGTGTGGTGACAGTAGATATAGTACAGTAGTGTGGTGACAGTAGATATAGTACAGTAGTATGGTGACAGTAGATATAGTACAGTAGTGTGGTGACAGTAGATATAGTACAGTAGTGTGGTGACAGTAGATATAGTACAGTAGTGTGGTGACAGTAGATATAGTACAGTAGTGTGGTGACAGTAGATATAGTACAGTAGTGTGGTGACAGTAGATATAGTACAGTAGTGTGGTGACAGTAGATATAGTACAGTAGTGTGGTGACAGTAGATATAGTACAGTAGTGTGGTGACAGATAGTACAGTAGTGTGGTGACAGTAGATATAGTACAGTAGTGTGGTGACAGTAGATATAGTACAGTAGTGTGGTGACAGTAGATATAGTACAGTAGTGTGGTGACAGATAGTACAGTAGTGTGGTGACAGATAGTACAGTAGTGTGGTGACAGATAGTACAGTAGTGTGGTGACAGATAGTACAGTAGTGTGGTGACAGATAGTACAGTAGTGTGGTGACAGATAGTACAGTAGTGTGGTGACAGTAGATATAGTATAGGAGTGTGGTGACAGTAGATATAGTATAGGAGTGTGGTGACAGTAGATATAGTACAGTAGTATGGTGACAGATAGTACAGTAGTGTGGTGACAGTAGATATCGTACAGTAGTATGGTGACAGTAGATATAGTACAGTAGTATGGTACAGTAGTGTGGTGACAGTAGATATAGTACAGTAGTATGGTGACAGTAGATATAGTAGTATGGTGACAGTAGATATAGTACAGTAGTATGGTGACAGTAGATATCGTACAGTAGTGTGGTGACAGTAGATATAGTACAGTAGTGTGGTGACAGTAGATATCGTACAGTAGTGTGGTGACAGTAGATATAGTACAGTAGTGTGGTGACAGTAGATATAGTACAGTAGATATAGTACAGTAGTATGGTGACAGTAGATAGTACAGTAGTATGGTGACAGTAGATATAGTATAGGAGTATGGTGACAGTAGATATGGTACAGTAGTATGGTGACAGTAGATATAGTACAGTAGTATGGTGACAGATAGTACAGTAGTGTGGTGACAGTAGATATAGTACAGTAGTGTGCTGACAGTAGATATCGTACAGTAGTATGGTGACAGTAGATATAGTACAGTAGTATGGTACAGTAGTGTGGTGACAGTAGATATAGTAGTATGGTGACAGTAGATATAGTAGTATGGTGACAGTAGATATAGTACAGTAGTATGGTGACAGTAGATATCGTACAGTAGTATGGTGACAGTAGATATAGTACAGTAGATATAGTACAGTACTGTGGTGACAGTAGATATAGTACAGTAGTATGGTGACAGTAGATGTAGTACAGTAGTGTGGTGACAGTAGATGTAGTACAGTAGTGTGGTGACAGATAGTATGGTGACAGTAGATATAGTACAGTAGTGTGGTGACAGATATAGTACAGTAGTGTGGTGACAGCGATAGTGTGGTGACAGTATATATAGTGTGGTGCCAGTATATATAGTGTGGTGACAGTATATATAGTGTGGTGACAGTATATATAGTGTGGTGACAGTATATATAGTGTGGTGACAGTATATATAGTGTGGTGACAGATATAGTACAGTAGTATGGTGACAGTAGATATAGTACAGTAGTATGGTGACAGTAGATATAGTACAGTAGTATGGTGACAGTAGATATAGTACAGTAGTATGGTGACAGTAGATATAGTACAGTAGTATGGTGACAGTAGATATAGTACAGTAGTATGGTGACAGTAGTGTGACAGTAGATATAGTACAGTAGTATGGTGACAGTAGATATAGTACAGTAGTATAGTACAGTAGATGCAGTATGGTGACAGATTTAGTACAGTAGATTTAGTGCAGTAGTGTGACAGTAGATATAGTACAGTAGTATGGTGACAGTAGATATACAGTAGTATGGTGACAGTAGATATAGTACAGTAGTATGGTGACAGATGTAGTACAGTAGTATGGTGACAGTAGATATAGTACAGTAGTATGGTGACAGTAGATATTGTACAGTAGTATGGTGACAGTAGATATTGTACAGTAGGTATGGGACAGTAGATATTGTACAGTAGGTATGGGACAGTAGATATTGTACAGTAGATATAGTATTGCATTATGGTGAGATAATGTACAGTAGATAATGTACAGTAGATATATTAGATATGGTATAGTATAGTGTGTATAGTATAGTGTGGTGACAGATATAGTACAGTAGTATGGTGACAGTAGATATAGTACAGTAGTATGGTGACAGTAGATATAGTACAGTAGTGTGGTGACAGATAGTACAGTAGTGTGGTGACAGTAGATATAGTACAGTAGTGTGGTGACAGATAGTACAGTAGTGTGGTGACAGATAGTACAGTAGTGTGGTGACAGATAGTACAGTAGTGTGGTGACAGATAGTACAGTAGTGTGGTGACAGATAGTACAGTAGTGTGGTGACAGATAGTACAGTAGTGTGGTGACAGATAGTACAGTAGTGTGGTGACAGTAGATATAGTATAGGAGTGTGGTGACAGTAGATATAGTATAGGAGTGTGGTGACAGTAGATATAGTACAGTAGTATGGTGACAGATGTAGTACAGTAGTATGGTGACAGTAGATATAGTACAGTAGTATGGTACAGTAGTGTGGTGACAGTAGATATAGTACAGTAGTATGGTGACAGTAGATATAGTAGTATGGTGACAGTAGATATAGTACAGTAGTATGGTGACAGTAGATATCGTACAGTAGTATGGTGACAGTAGATATAGTACAGTAGTGTGGTGACAGTAGATATCGTACAGTAGTGTGGTGACAGTAGATATAGTACAGTAGTGTGGTGACAGTAGATATAGTACAGTAGATATAGTACAGTAGTATGGTGACAGATAGTACAGTAGTATGGTGACAGTAGATATAGTATAGGAGTATGGTGACAGTAGATATGGTACAGTAGTATGGTGACAGTAGATATAGTACAGTAGTATGGTGACAGATAGTACAGTAGTGTGGTGACAGTAGATATAGTACAGTAGTGTGCTGACAGTAGATATCGTACAGTAGTATGGTGACAGTAGATATAGTACAGTAGTATGGTACAGTAGTGTGGTGACAGTAGATATAGTAGTATGGTGACAGTAGATATAGTAGTATGGTGACAGTAGATATAGTACAGTAGTATGGTGACAGTAGATATCGTACAGTAGTATGGTGACAGTAGATATAGTACAGTAGATATAGTACAGTACTGTGGTGACAGTAGATATAGTACAGTAGTATGGTGACAGTAGATGTAGTACAGTAGTGTGGTGACAGTAGATGTAGTACAGTAGTGTGGTGACAGATAGTATGGTGACAGTAGATATAGTACAGTAGTGTGGTGACAGATATAGTACAGTAGTGTGGTGACAGCGATAGTGTGGTGACAGTATATATAGTGTGGTGCCAGTATATATAGTGTGGTGACAGTATATATAGTGTGGTGACAGTATATATAGTGTGGTGACAGTATATATAGTGTGGTGACAGTATATATAGTGTGGTGACAGATATAGTACAGTAGTATGGTGACAGTAGATATAGTACAGTAGTATGGTGACAGTAGATATAGTACAGTAGTATGGTGACAGTAGATATAGTACAGTAGTATGGTGACAGTAGATATAGTACAGTAGTATGGTGACAGTAGTGTGACAGTAGATATAGTACAGTAGTATGGTGACAGTAGATATAGTACAGTAGTATAGTACAGTAGATGCAGTATGGTGACAGATTTAGTACAGTAGATTTAGTGCAGTAGTGTGACAGTAGATATAGTACAGTAGTATGGTGACAGTAGATATACAGTAGTATGGTGACAGTAGATATAGTACAGTAGTATGGGGACAGATGTAGTACAGTAGTATGGTGACAGTAGATATAGTACAGTAGTATGGTGACAGTAGATATTGTACAGTAGTATGGTGACAGTAGATATTGTACAGTAGGTATGGGACAGTAGATATTGTACAGTAGGTATGGGACAGTAGATATAGTATTGCATTATGGTGAGATAATGTACAGTAGATAATGTACAGTAGATATATTAGATATGGTATAGTATAGTGTGTATAGTATAGTGTGGTGACAGATATAGTACAGTAGTATGGTGACAGTAGATATAGTACAGTAGTATGGTGACAGTAGATATAGTACAGTAGTATGGTGACAGTAGATATAGTACAGTAGTATGGTGACAGTAGTGTGACAGTAGATATAGTACAGTAGTATGGTGACAGTGGATATAGTACAGTAGTATAGTACAGTAGATGCAGTATGGTGACAGATTTAGTACAGTAGATTTAGTGCAGTAGTGTGACAGTAGATATAGTACAGTAGTATGGTGACAGTAGATATAGTACAGTAGTATGGTGACAGTAGATATAGTACAGTAGTATGGTGACAGTAGATATTGTACAGTAGTATGGTGACAGTAGATATTGTACAGTAGGTATGGGACAGTAGATATTGTACAGTAGGTATGGGACAGTAGATATTGTACAGTAGATATAGTATTGCATTATGGTGAGATAATGTACAGTAGATAATGTACAGTAGATATATTAGATATGGTATAGTATAGTGTGTATAGTATAGTGTGGTGACAGATATAGTACAGTAGTATGGTGACAGTAGATATAGTACAGTAGTATGGTGACAGTAGATATAGTACAGTAGTGTGGTGACAGATAGTACAGTAGTGTGGTGACAGTAGATATAGTACAGTAGTGTGGTGACAGATAGTACAGTAGTGTGGTGACAGATAGTACAGTAGTGTGGTGACAGATAGTACAGTAGTGTGGTGACAGATAGTACAGTAGTGTGGTGACAGATAGTACAGTAGTGTGGTGACAGATAGTACAGTAGTGTGGTGACAGATAGTACAGTAGTGTGGTGACAGTAGATATAGTATAGGAGTGTGGTGACAGTAGATATAGTATAGGAGTGTGGTGACAGTAGATATAGTACAGTAGTATGGTGACAGATAGTACAGTAGTGTGGTGACAGTAGATATCGTACAGTAGTATGGTGACAGTAGATATAGTACAGTAGTATGGTACAGTAGTGTGGTGACAGTAGATATAGTACAGTAGTATGGTGACAGTAGATATAGTAGTATGGTGACAGTAGATATAGTACAGTAGTATGGTGACAGTAGATATCGTACAGTAGTATGGTGACAGTAGATATAGTACAGTAGTGTGGTGACAGTAGATATCGTACAGTAGTGTGGTGACAGTAGATATAGTACAGTAGTGTGGTGACAGTAGATATAGTACAGTAGATATAGTACAGTAGTATGGTGACAGATAGTACAGTAGTATGGTGACAGTAGATATAGTATAGGAGTATGGTGACAGTAGATATGGTACAGTAGTATGGTGACAGTAGATATAGTACAGTAGTATGGTGACAGATAGTACAGTAGTGTGGTGACAGTAGATATAGTACAGTAGTGTGCTGACAGTAGATATCGTACAGTAGTATGGTGACAGTAGATATAGTACAGTAGTATGGTACAGTAGTGTGGTGACAGTAGATATAGTAGTATGGTGACAGTAGATATAGTAGTATGGTGACAGTAGATATAGTACAGTAGTATGGTGACAGTAGATATAGTACAGTAGATATAGTACAGTACTGTGGTGACAGTAGATATAGTACAGTAGTATGGTGACAGTAGATGTAGTACAGTAGTGTGGTGACAGTAGATGTAGTACAGTAGTGTGGTGACAGATAGTATGGTGACAGTAGATATAGTACAGTAGTGTGGTGACAGATATAGTACAGTAGTGTGGTGACAGCGATAGTGTGGTGACAGTATATATAGTGTGGTGCCAGTATATATAGTGTGGTGACAGTATATATAGTGTGGTGACAGTATATATAGTGTGGTGACAGTATATATAGTGTGGTGACAGATATAGTACAGTAGTATGGTGACAGTAGATATAGTACAGTAGTATGGTGACAGTAGATATAGTACAGTAGTATGGTGACAGTAGATATAGTACAGTAGTATGGTGACAGTAGATATAGTACAGTAGTATGGTGACAGTAGTGTGACAGTAGATATAGTACAGTAGTATGGTGACAGTAGATATAGTACAGTAGTATAGTACAGTAGATGCAGTATGGTGACAGATTTAGTACAGTAGATTTAGTGCAGTAGTGTGACAGTAGATATAGTACAGTAGTATGGTGACAGTAGATATACAGTAGTATGGTGACAGTAGATATAGTACAGTAGTATGGTGACAGATGTAGTACAGTAGTATGGTGACAGTAGATATAGTACAGTAGTATGGTGACAGTAGATATTGTACAGTAGTATGGTGACAGTAGATATTGTACAGTAGGTATGGGACAGTAGATATTGTACAGTAGGTATGGGACAGTAGATATAGTATTGCATTATGGTGAGATAATGTACAGTAGATAATGTACAGTAGATATATTAGATATGGTATAGTATAGTGTGTATAGTATAGTGTGGTGACAGATATAGTACAGTAGTATGGTGACAGTAGATATAGTACAGTAGTATGGTGACAGTAGATATAGTACAGTAGTATGGTGACAGTAGATATAGTACAGTAGTATGGTGACAGTAGATATAGTACAGTAGTATGGTGACAGTAGATATAGTACAGTAGTATGGTGACAGTAGATATAGTACAGTAGTATGGTGACAGTAGTGTGACAGTAGATATAGTACAGTAGTATGGTGACAGTAGATATAGTACAGTAGTATAGTACAGTAGATGCAGTATGGTGACAGATTTAGTACAGTAGATTTAGTGCAGTAGTGTGACAGTAGATATAGTACAGTAGTATGGTGACAGTAGATATACAGTAGTATGGTGACAGTAGATATAGTACAGTAGTATGGGGACAGATGTAGTACAGTAGTATGGTGACAGTAGATATAGTACAGTAGTATGGTGACAGTAGATATTGTACAGTAGTATGGTGACAGTAGATATTGTACAGTAGGTATGGGACAGTAGATATTGTACAGTAGGTATGGGACAGTAGATATAGTATTGCATTATGGTGAGATAATGTACAGTAGATAATGTACAGTAGATATATTAGATATGGTATAGTATAGTGTGTATAGTATAGTGTGGTGACAGATATAGTACAGTAGTATGGTGACAGTAGATATAGTACAGTAGTATGGTGACAGTAGATATAGTACAGTAGTATGGTGACAGTAGATATAGTACAGTAGTATGGTGACAGTAGTGTGACAGTAGATATAGTACAGTAGTATGGTGACAGTGGATATAGTACAGTAGTATAGTACAGTAGATGCAGTATGGTGACAGATTTAGTACAGTAGATTTAGTGCAGTAGTGTGACAGTAGATATAGTACAGTAGTATGGTGACAGTAGATATAGTACAGTAGTATGGTGACAGTAGATATAGTACAGTAGTATGGTGACAGTAGATATTGTACAGTAGTATGGTGACAGTAGATATTGTACAGTAGGTATGGGACAGTAGATATTGTACAGTAGGTATGGGACAGTAGATATTGTACAGTAGATATAGTATTGCATTATGGTGAGATAATGTACAGTAGATAATGTACAGTAGATATATTAGATATGGTATAGTATAGTGTGTATAGTATAGTGTGTGGTGACAGATATAGTACAGTAGTATGGTGACAGTAGATATAGTACAGTAGTATGGTGACAGTAGATATAGTACAGTAGTGTGGTGACAGATAGTACAGTAGTGTGGTGACAGTAGATATAGTACAGTAGTGTGGTGACAGATAGTACAGTAGTGTGGTGACAGATAGTACAGTAGTGTGGTGACAGATAGTACAGTAGTGTGGTGACAGATAGTACAGTAGTGTGGTGACAGATAGTACAGTAGTGTGGTGACAGATAGTACAGTAGTGTGGTGACAGATAGTACAGTAGTGTGGTGACAGTAGATATAGTATAGGAGTGTGGTGACAGTAGATATAGTATAGGAGTGTGGTGACAGTAGATATAGTACAGTAGTATGGTGACAGATAGTACAGTAGTGTGGTGACAGTAGATATCGTACAGTAGTATGGTGACAGTAGATATAGTACAGTAGTATGGTACAGTAGTGTGGTGACAGTAGATATAGTACAGTAGTATGGTGACAGTAGATATAGTAGTATGGTGACAGTAGATATAGTACAGTAGTATGGTGACAGTAGATATCGTACAGTAGTATGGTGACAGTAGATATAGTACAGTAGTGTGGTGACAGTAGATATCGTACAGTAGTGTGGTGACAGTAGATATAGTACAGTAGTGTGGTGACAGTAGATATAGTACAGTAGATATAGTACAGTAGTATGGTGACAGATAGTACAGTAGTATGGTGACAGTAGATATAGTATAGGAGTATGGTGACAGTAGATATGGTACAGTAGTATGGTGACAGTAGATATAGTACAGTAGTATGGTGACAGATAGTACAGTAGTGTGGTGACAGTAGATATAGTACAGTAGTGTGCTGACAGTAGATATCGTACAGTAGTATGGTGACAGTAGATATAGTACAGTAGTATGGTACAGTAGTGTGGTGACAGTAGATATAGTAGTATGGTGACAGTAGATATAGTAGTATGGTGACAGTAGATATAGTACAGTAGTATGGTGACAGTAGATATAGTACAGTAGATATAGTACAGTACTGTGGTGACAGTAGATATAGTACAGTAGTATGGTGACAGTAGATGTAGTACAGTAGTGTGGTGACAGTAGATGTAGTACAGTAGTGTGGTGACAGATAGTATGGTGACAGTAGATATAGTACAGTAGTGTGGTGACAGATATAGTACAGTAGTGTGGTGACAGCGATAGTGTGGTGACAGTATATATAGTGTGGTGCCAGTATATATAGTGTGGTGACAGTATATATAGTGTGGTGACAGTATATATAGTGTGGTGACAGTATATATAGTGTGGTGACAGATATAGTACAGTAGTATGGTGACAGTAGATATAGTACAGTAGTATGGTGACAGTAGATATAGTACAGTAGTATGGTGACAGTAGATATAGTACAGTAGTATGGTGACAGTAGATATAGTACAGTAGTATGGTGACAGTAGTGTGACAGTAGATATAGTACAGTAGTATGGTGACAGTAGATATAGTACAGTAGTATAGTACAGTAGATGCAGTATGGTGACAGATTTAGTACAGTAGATTTAGTGCAGTAGTGTGACAGTAGATATAGTACAGTAGTATGGTGACAGATAGTACAGTAGTGTGGTGACAGTAGATATAGTACAGTAGTGTGCTGACAGTAGATATCGTACATTAGTATGGTGACAGTAGATATAGTACAGTAGTATGGTACAGTAGTGTGGTGACAGTAGATATAGTAGTATGGTGACAGTAGATATAGTAGTATGGTGACAGTAGATATAGTACAGTAGTATGGTGACAGTAGATATCGTACAGTAGTATGGTGACAGTAGATATAGTACAGTAGATATAGTACAGTACTGTGGTGACAGTAGATATAGTACAGTAGTATGGTGACAGTAGATGTAGTACAGTAGTATGGTGACAGTAGATGTAGTACAGTAGTGTGGTGACAGTAGATGTAGTACAGTAGTGTGGTGACAGATAGTATGGTGACAGTAGATATAGTACAGTAGTGTGGTGACAGATATAGTACAGTAGTGTGGTGACAGCGATAGTGTGGTGACAGTATATATAGTGTGGTGCCAGTATATATAGTGTGGTGACAGTATATATAGTGTGGTGACAGTATATATAGTGTGGTGACAGTATATATAGTGTGGTGACAGTATATATAGTGTGGTGACAGATATAGTACAGTAGTATGGTGACAGTAGATATAGTACAGTAGTATGGTGACAGTAGATATAGTACAGTAGTATGGTGACAGTAGATATAGTACAGTAGTATGGTGACAGTAGATATAGTACAGTAGTATGGTGACAGTAGTGTGACAGTAGATATAGTACAGTAGTATGGTGACAGTAGATATAGTACAGTAGTATAGTACAGTAGATGCAGTATGGTGACAGATTTAGTACAGTAGATTTAGTGCAGTAGTGTGACAGTAGATATAGTACAGTAGTATGGTGACAGTAGATATACAGTAGTATGGTGACAGTAGATATAGTACAGTAGTATGGTGACAGATGTAGTACAGTAGTATGGTGACAGTAGATATAGTACAGTAGTATGGTACAGTAGTGTGGTGACAGTAGATATAGTACAGTAGTATGGTGACAGTAGATATAGTAGTATGGTGACAGTAGATATAGTACAGTAGTATGGTGACAGTAGATATCGTACAGTAGTATGGTGACAGTAGATATAGTACAGTAGTGTGGTGACAGTAGATATCGTACAGTAGTGTGGTGACAGTAGATATAGTACAGTAGTGTGGTGACAGTAGATATAGTACAGTAGATATAGTACAGTAGTATGGTGACAGATAGTACAGTAGTATGGTGACAGTAGATATAGTATAGGAGTATGGTGACAGTAGATATGGTACAGTAGTATGGTGACAGTAGATATAGTACAGTAGTATGGTGACAGATAGTACAGTAGTGTGGTGACAGTAGATATAGTACAGTAGTGTGCTGACAGTAGATATCGTACAGTAGTATGGTGACAGTAGATATAGTACAGTAGTATGGTACAGTAGTGTGGTGACAGTAGATATAGTAGTATGGTGACAGTAGATATAGTAGTATGGTGACAGTAGATATAGTACAGTAGTATGGTGACAGTAGATATCGTACAGTAGTATGGTGACAGTAGATATAGTACAGTAGATATAGTACAGTACTGTGGTGACAGTAGATATAGTACAGTAGTATGGTGACAGTAGATGTAGTACAGTAGTGTGGTGACAGTAGATGTAGTACAGTAGTGTGGTGACAGATAGTATGGTGACAGTAGATATAGTACAGTAGTGTGGTGACAGATATAGTACAGTAGTGTGGTGACAGCGATAGTGTGGTGACAGTATATATAGTGTGGTGCCAGTATATATAGTGTGGTGACAGTATATATAGTGTGGTGACAGTATATATAGTGTGGTGACAGTATATATAGTGTGGTGACAGTATATATAGTGTGGTGACAGATATAGTACAGTAGTATGGTGACAGTAGATATAGTACAGTAGTATGGTGACAGTAGATATAGTACAGTAGTATGGTGACAGTAGATATAGTACAGTAGTATGGTGACAGTAGATATAGTACAGTAGTATGGTGACAGTAGTGTGACAGTAGATATAGTACAGTAGTATGGTGACAGTAGATATAGTACAGTAGTATAGTACATTAGATGCAGTATGGTGACAGATTTAGTACAGTAGATTTAGTGCAGTAGTGTGACAGTAGATATAGTACAGTAGTATGGTGACAGTAGATATACAGTAGTATGGTGACAGTAGATATAGTACAGTAGTATGGTGACAGATGTAGTACAGTAGTATGGTGACAGTAGATATAGTACAGTAGTATGGTGACAGTAGATATTGTACAGTAGTATGGTGACAGTAGATATTGTACAGTAGGTATGGGACAGTAGATATTGTACAGTAGGTATGGGACAGTAGATATAGTATTGCATTATGGTGAGATAATGTACAGTAGATAATGTACAGTAGATATATTAGATATGGTATAGTATAGTGTGTATAGTATAGTGTGGTGACAGATATAGTACAGTAGTATGGTGACAGTAGATATAGTACAGTAGTATGGTGACAGTAGATATAGTACAGTAGTATGGTGACAGTAGATATAGTACAGTAGTATGGTGACAGTAGATATAGTACAGTAGTATGGTGACAGTAGATATAGTACAGTAGTATGGTGACAGTAGATATAGTACAGTAGTATGGTGACAGTAGTGTGACAGTAGATATAGTACAGTAGTATGGTGACAGTAGATATAGTACAGTAGTATAGTACAGTAGATGCAGTATGGTGACAGATTTAGTACAGTAGATTTAGTGCAGTAGTGTGACAGTAGATATAGTACAGTAGTATGGTGACAGTAGATATACAGTAGTATGGTGACAGTAGATATAGTACAGTAGTATGGGGACAGATGTAGTACAGTAGTATGGTGACAGTAGATATAGTACAGTAGTATGGTGACAGTAGATATTGTACAGTAGTATGGTGACAGTAGATATTGTACAGTAGGTATGGGACAGTAGATATTGTACAGTAGGTATGGGACAGTAGATATTGTACAGTAGATATAGTATTGCATTATGGTGAGATAATGTACAGTAGATAATGTACAGTAGATATATTAGATATGGTATAGTATAGTGTGTATAGTATAGTGTGGTGACAGATATAGTACAGTAGTATGGTGACAGTAGATATAGTACAGTAGTATGGTGACAGTAGATATAGTACAGTAGTATGGTGACAGTAGATATAGTACAGTAGTATGGTGACAGTAGTGTGACAGTAGATATAGTACAGTAGTATGGTGACAGTGGATATAGTACAGTAGTATAGTACAGTAGATGCAGTATGGTGACAGATTTAGTACAGTAGATTTAGTGCAGTAGTGTGACAGTAGATATAGTACAGTAGTATGGTGACAGTAGATATAGTACAGTAGTATGGTGACAGTAGATATAGTACAGTAGTATGGTGACAGTAGATATTGTACAGTAGTATGGTGACAGTAGATATTGTACAGTAGGTATGGGACAGTAGATATTGTACAGTAGGTATGGGACAGTAGATATTGTACAGTAGATATAGTATTGCATTATGGTGAGATAATGTACAGTAGATAATGTACAGTAGATATATTAGATATGGTATAGTATAGTGTGTATAGTATAGTGTGGTGACAGATATAGTACAGTAGTATGGTGACAGTAGATATAGTACAGTAGTATGGTGACAGTAGATATAGTACAGTAGTATGGTGACAGTAGATATAGTACAGTAGTATGGTGACAGTAGTGTGACAGTAGATATAGTACAGTAGTATGGTGACAGTAGATATAGTACAGTAGTATAGTACAGTAGATGCAGTATGGTGACAGATTTAGTACAGTAGATTTAGTGCAGTAGTGTGACAGTAGATATAGTACAGTAGTATGGTGACAGTAGATATAGTACAGTAGTATGGTGACAGATGTAGTACAGTAGTATGGTGACAGTAGATGTAGTATGGGGACAGTAGATATAGTACAGTAGTATGGTGACAGTAGATATTGTACAGTAGGTATGGGACAGTAGATATAGTATGGTGACAATATAGTACAGTAGTGTGGTGACAGTAGATATAGTACATTAGATATAGTACAGTAGTATGGTGACAGTAGATATAGTACAGTAGTATGGTGACAGTAGATATTGTACAGTAGGTATGGGACAGTAGATATTGTACAGTAGGTATGGGACAGTAGATATTGTACAGTAGATATAGTATTGCATTATGGTGAGATAATGTACAGTAGATAATATACAGTAGATATATTAGATATGGTACAGTAGGTATAGTAGATATGGTACAGTTGATATGGTACAGTTGGTATAGTAGATATGGTACAGTTGATATGGTACAGTTGGTATAGTAGATATGGTACAGTTGATAGGGTATAGTAGATATGGTAGTTGGTACAGTAGATATGGTACAGTTGATATGGTACAGTAGGTACAGTTGATATGGTACAGTAGATATGGTACAGTAGGTATAGTTGATATGGTAGATATGGTACAGTTGATATGGTACAGTTGATATGGTACAGTTGATATGGTACAGTTGATATGGTACAGTAGATATAGTTGATATGGTGTAGATATGGTACAGTAGGTATAGTAGATATGGTACAGTTGATATGGTACAGTAGGTATAGTTGATATGGTACAGTTGATATGGTATAGGTATAGTAGATATGGTACAGTTGATATGGTACAGTAGGTATAGTTGATATGGTACAGTTGGTACAGTAGATATGGCACAGTAGATATAGTTGATATGGTGTAGATATGGTACAGTAGGTATAGTAGATATGGTACAGTTGATATGGTACAGTAGGTATAGTTATGGTATATATGGTACAGTAGATATGGTACAGTAGATATGGTACAGTTGATATGGTACAGTTGATATGGTACAGTAGGTATAGTTGATATGGTACAGTTGATATGGTACAGTAGGTACAGTTGATATGGTACAGTAGGTATAGTTGATATGGTGTTGATATGGTACAGTAGGTATAGTTGATATGGTACAGTTGATATGGTACAGTAGATATAGTAGATATGGTACAGTAGGTATAGTTGATATGGTGTAGATATGGTACAGTAGATATAGTAGATATGGTAGGTATAGTTGATATGGTGTAGATATGGTACAGTTGATATGGTACAGTAGATATGGTACAGTAGGTATAGTTGATATGGTGTAGATATGGTACAGTTGATATGGTACAGTTGATATGGTACAGTTGATATGGTACAGTAGATATGGTACAGTAGGTATAGTTGATATGGTGTAGATATGGTACAGTTGATATGGTACAGTTGATATGGTACAGTTGATATGGTACAGTTGATATGGTACAGTAGATATAGTTGATATGGTGTAGATATGGTACAGTAGGTATAGTAGATATGGTACAGTTGATATGGTACAGTAGGTATAGTTGATATGGTACAGTTGATATGGTACAGTAGGTATAGTAGATATGGTACAGTTGATATGGTACAGTAGGTATAGTTGATATGGTACAGTTGGTACAGTAGATATGGCACAGTAGATATAGTTGATATGGTGTAGATATGGTACAGTAGGTATAGTAGATATGGTACAGTTGATATGGTACAGTAGGTATAGTAGATATGGTACAGTAGATATGGTACAGTAGATATGGTACAGTTGATATGGTACAGTTGATATGGTACAGTAGGTATAGTTGATATGGTACAGTTGATATGGTACAGTAGGTACAGTTGATATGGTACAGTAGGTATAGTTGATATGGTGTTGATATGGTACAGTAGGTATAGTTGATATGGTACAGTTGATATGGTACAGTAGATATAGTAGATATGGTACAGTAGGTATAGTAGATATGGTACAGTTGATATGGTACAGTAGATATAGTTGATATGGTACAGTAGGTATAGTAGATATGGCACAGTTGATATGGTACAGTTGGCACAGTAGATATGGTACAGTTGGCACAGTAGATAGTGCTATTTTACTTACACATGAAGGTACCTATAATAATTTCTGATGGAAAAAAAAAACAAATGGGGGAAAAAAAATTGGTGGATATAGCATTTTGGAAATCCTCTCCACATGTTTTGCTGTTTTCATTGTGTGTGTGTGTGTGTGCATCAGATTACCAGCTGAGACAGCAAGCGAGCAGCAGAAGACGCAAAGTGACCATCGCTGTCTCTGTGGCACCCCCTATGCCCACGTACCCCTCACCACACTCTGCCAGGAGGAGACCGCAGAGGGGCTGGAGCATGACTGCGGTAACACAACTTCCACTCATATCAACTACCAACTTATGGATAACAGACATATATTTACAGACAATATCTATGATAAAGCCTCTCGGTGCCACAGCATTTTGAGTCATCTGTTTCCTCGTCTGATGACCAGGTTCCATCCTCACAGGGACTGCTGTCAAATCAAATTGTATTTGTCTTAATGTGCCAAATGCAAAATTTCACCATACAGTGAAATACTTTCTTATAAGCCCATAACCAACCATTAAGGTGTTTGTCTGTGCGCATTGTACCCCCTTTTTCTCCCCAATTTTTGATCACGTCTCACTGCTGCAACTCCCCAAACGGGCTGAGGAGAGGCGAAGGTGGAGTCATTCCTTCCTCCTGGGCCCATTATGGGACCCCCTGGGAACAGCCTGGGAATGAACCCGGGTCTGTAGTAACATTCTATTGTGCTGAGATGCAGTGCCTTAGACCTCTGAGCCACTTGGGAGGCCGCTGAGATGCAGTGCCTTAGACCTCTGAGCCACTTGGGAGGCCGCTGAGATGCAGTGCCTTAGACCTCTGAGCCACTTGGGAGGCCGCTGAGATGCAGTGTCTTAGACCTCTGAGCCACTTGGGAGGCCACTGAGATGCAGTTCTAGGAGAAATAAGAGTTAAGAAAATATTAACGTTTTTTTTAATATATACACATTTTATGTAGTAACACAAAATAGTAATAACGACGCTATATACAGGGGGTGTCGGTACCGAGTCAATGTGCAGGGGTGCAGGTCAGTCTATGTGCAGGGGTGCAGGTCAGTCTATGTGCAGGGGTGCAGGTCAGTCAAGGTAATATGTACATACGTCACTTGAAGTTCTCTCCTTTCTTTGGTTCTCCATCGACGTGTCTGTGGTAAGAACCTGTCAGTCCTGAGGTCGACTTTCCAGTTTGATATTTTTTGTCGCTATAAATTATATATATTTTTTAATCGCATTTACTTAAGTATTCAGACCCTTTACTCAGTACTATGTTGAAGCACCTTTGGCAGCAATTTCAGCCTCGTCTTTTTGGGTATGACTCTACAGGCTTGGCACACCTGTAGATCCTCTCAAACTCCGTCAGGTTGGATGGAGAGCATCGTTGCACAGCTATTTTCAGGTCTCTCCAGAGATGTTAGATCAGGTTCAAGTCAGGCTTTGGCTGGGTGTTACGCACGCCTCTAGGAAGAGGGGAACGCAACACCCTGCTACAGAGAATTTACTGTTTACTAGGAATTTATTCCGTCACACGGTATTATGGGGAAAAGGGGCTGGACAGAACCAAAGCAAAGAAAGGAAATGTCAAAGCCCCCCTCCTACCTGCCTACCCACTACTTACCTGCCTACCTACTACTTAGTGCCTTGCGAAAGTATTCGGCCCCCTTGAACTTTGCGACCTTTTGCCACATTTCAGGCTTCAAACATAAAGATATAAAACTATATTTTTTTGTGAAGAATCAACAACAAGTGGGACACAATCATGAAGTGGAACGACATTTATTGGATAAAACTTTAACAAATAAAAAACTGAAAAATTGGGCGTGCAAAATTATTCAGCCCCTTTACTTTCAGTGCAGCAAACTCTCTCCAGAAGTTCAGTGAGGATCTCTGAATGATCCAATGTTGACCTAAATGACTAATGATGATATACAATCCACCTGTGTGTAATCAAGTCTCCGTATAAATGCACCTGCACTGTGATAGTCTCAGAGGTCCGTTAAAAGCGCAGAGAGCATCATAAAGAACAAGGAACACACCAGGTAGGTCCGAGATACTGCTGTGAAGAAGTTTAAAGCCGGATTTGGATACAAAAAGATTTCCCAAGCTTTAAACATCCCAAGGAGCACTGTGCAAGCGATAATATTGAAATGGAAAGAGTATCAGACCACTGCAAATCAACCAAAGACCTGGCCGTCCCTCTAAACTTTCAGCTCATACAAGGAGAAGACTGATCAGAGATGCAGCCAAGAGGCCCATGATCACTCTGGATGAACTGCAGAGATCTACAGCTGAGGTGGGAGACTCTGTCCATAGGACAACAATCAGTCGTATATTGCACAAATCTGGCCTTTATGGAAGAGTGGCAAGAAAAAAGCCATTTCTTAAAGATATCCATAAAAAGTGTCGTTTTAAAGTTTGCCACAAGCCACCTGGGAGACACACCAAACATGTGGAAGGTGCTCTGGTCAGATGAAACCAAAATTGAACTTTATGGCAACAATGCAAAACGTTATGTTTGGCGTAAAAGCAACACAGCTCATCACCAGGAACACACCATCCCCACTGTCAAACATGGTGGTGGCAGCATCATGGTTTGGGCCTGCTTTTCTTCAGCAGGGACAGGGAAGATGGATGGAGCCAAATACAGGACCATTCTGGAAGAAAACCTGATGGAGTCTGCAAAAGACCTGAGACTGGGACGGAGATTTGTCTTCCACAAGACAATTAACCAAAACATAAAGCAAAATCTACAATGGAATGGTTCAAAAATAAACATATCCAGGTGTTAGAATGGCCAAGTCAAAGTCCAGACCTGAATCCAATCGAGAATCTGTGGAAAGAACAGAAAACTGCTGTTCACAAATGCTCTCCATCCAACCTCACTGAGCTCGACCTGTTTTGCAAGGAGGAATGGGAAAACATTTCAGTCTCTCGATGTGCAAAACTGATAGAGACATACCCCAAGCGACTTACAGCTGTAATCGCAGCAAAAGGTGGCACTACAAAGTATTAATTTAAGGGGGCTGAATAATTTTGCACGCCCAATTTTTCAGTTTTTGATTTGTTAAAAAAGTTTGAAATATCCAATAAATGTCGTTCCACTTCATGATTGTGTCCCACTTGTTGTTGATTCTTCACAAAAAATAGTTTTATATCTTTATGTTTGAAGCCTGAAATGTGGCAAAAGGTCGCAAAGTTCAAGGGGGCCGAATACTTTTGCAAGGCACTGTACCTACCCTCTCCTGCCTACCCACTACTTACCTAACCTCTCCTGCCTACCCACTACTTACCTAACCTCTCCTGCCTACCCACTACTTACCTAACCTCTCCTGCCTACCCACTACTTACCTAACCTCTCCTGCCTACCCACTACTTACCTAACCTCTCCTGCCTACCCACTACTTACCTAACTCCTGCTCCCACTACTTACCTAACCTCTCCTGCCTACCCACACTACTTCCTGCCTACCTAACCTCTCCTGCCTACCCACTACTTACCTAACCTCTCCTGCCTACCCACTACTTACCTAACCTCTCCTGCCTACCCACTACTTACCTAACCTCTCCTGCCTACCCACTACTTACCTAACCTCTCCTGCCTACCCACTACTTACCTAACCCCACTACTTACCTAACCTCTCCTGCCTACCCACTACTTACCTAACCTCTCCTGCCTACCCACTACTTACCTAACCTCTCCTGCCTACCCACTACTTACCTAACCTCTCCTGCCTACCCACTACTTACCTATTTTAGCACCACCTGGTGCCCTAACCAAAATACAGGTGGTGGTCCACCCAGGTCTTACCTAGTGTGCCTAGACAGTGAATATACTATGGGTATATGTATGCCCGTGGGCCTCTTGCCTAAGCTCTCCCTAGGTGCCTTCCCCTTATCCCCTGGGAACAAATGAAACAATATTATTAACAATTTCACAAACACAGAGAAACACAGGACATCAAGGCATAGGCTCTGACAGCAACAAACTCACACAGAACATACCAAAGCTGCTCCCATCTACAACTAACATAGTACATACCAACTGCCTGAGAAACAACCAACATATGCTATAACCAGCCTCCTCTCTCAGCAATCATCTTTCTGTAATGACCTCCCAGCAGTGATCCCTCTCCTGAACAACAGAACACTGGCTTTTATAACTGGAGAAGGAGTCTAATGGGATACAGCTGTAACTTGACGAGTGGGCGGGGTCAGCTCCAATTAGCCATGGAGTCGACCAATCAGCTGCTTGGGGGATGTCAGGAAGCCATCTCCTGAAACACACACTCAAATACACAAACTACAACACAGAAACTGGGGAACGTAACACTGGGCCACTCAAGGACATTCAATTACTTGTCCCGAAGCCACTCCTGCGTTGTCTTGGCTGTGTACTTAGGATTGTTGTCCTGTTGGAAGGTATACCTTCACCCCAGTCTGAGGTCCTGAGTGCTCTGGACAAGTTATTTAAAAAAAATCAAGGATCTCTGTACTTTTCTCCATTCGTCTTTGCCTCGATCCTGACTAGTCTCCCAGTCCCTGCCGCTGAAGAACAGCATGATGCTGCCACCACCATGCTTCACTGTAGGGATGGTGCTAGCTTTCCTCCAGACGTGACGCTTGGCTTTCAGGCCAAAGAGTTCAATCTTGGTTCCATCAGACCAGAGAATCTTGTTTGTCATGGTCTGAGAGTCCTTTAGGTGCCTTTTGGCAAACTCCAAGCGGACTGTCATGTGCCTTTTACTGAGGAGTCGCTTCCGTCTGACCGCTCTACCATAAAGGCCTGATTGGTGGAGTGCTGCAGAGATGTTTTTCTTCGGGAAGGTTCTCCCATCTCCACAGAAGAACTCTGGAGCTCCGTCAAGAGGTACCATCAAGTTCTTGGTCACCTCCTTGACTAAGGCCCTTCTCCCCGGATTGCTCAATTTGGCCGGGCGGCCAGCTCTAGGAAGAGTCTCGGTGGGGGAGGCCACTGTGCTCTTGGGGACCTTTAATGCTGCAGAAATGTTTTGGTACCCTTCCCTAGATCTGTGCCTCAACACAATCCTGTCTCGGAGCTCTACGTACAATTCCTTTGACCTCATGGCTTGGTTTTTGTTCTGACATGCATTGTCAACTGTGGGACCTTATATAGACGTGTGTGAGCCTTTCCAAATAATGTCCAATCAATTGAATTTACCACAGGTGGACTCGAATCAAGTTGTAGAAACATCTCAAGGATGATCAATGGAGACATGATGCACCTGAGCTCCATTTCGAGTCTCATAGTAAAGGGTCTGAATACTTGCGTAAATAAGGTATCTGTTTTTTATTTTAAATAAATTTGCCAACATTTCTAAAAAATTTATTTTTGCATTGTCATAATGGAGGAGTGGCTTCAGGACAAGTAATGGAATTTCCTTGAGTGGCCCAATGTTACGTTCCCCAGTTTCTGTGTTAGATTGAGGGAAATGTTTGATTTAACCTCTTACATCTATGGGGGCGCTATTTCATTTTTGGATGAAAAACGTTCCCGTTTTAAACAAGATATTTTGTCACAAAAAGATGCTCGACTATGCATATAATTGATACCATTCGAAAGAAAACACTCTGACGTGTCCAGAAATACCAAGATATTCTCTGTGCGTGCCCTAGAACGTGAGCTTCAGGCAAAACCAAGATGAGATGGCATCCAGGAAATGACAAGGATTTTTGAGGCTCTGTTTTCCATTGTCTCCTTATATGGCTGTGAATGCGAGAGGAATGAGCCTGCCCTTTCTGTCATTTCCCCAAGGTGTCTGCAGCATTGTGACGTATTTGTAGGCAGATCATTGGAAGATTGACCATAAGAGGCCACATTTACCAGGTGTCCGCCCGGTGTCCTGCGCCGAAATTGGTGCGCAAAAGTCACCTGCCAGTATTTTTCCATGCGATACAGAGAGGAAAGCAAGCTTCCACGAACTGCATATCAATGAAGAGATATGTGAAAAAACACCTTGAGGATTGATTCCAAACAACGTTTGCCATGTTTCGGTCGATATTATGTAGTTAATCCGGAAAAAGTTTTACGTTGTAGGTGACTGAATTTTCGGTTCGTTTCGGTAGCCAGACGCAATGTAGAAAACGGAACGATTTCTCCTACACACAGACGCTTTCAGGAAAAACTGCGCATTTGGTATGTAACTGAGAGTCTCATTGAAAACATCAGAAGCTCTTCAAAGGTAAATGATTTTATTTATTTGGTTATCTGGTTTTTATGAAAATGTTGCGTGCTAAATGCTACTCAAAATGCTATGCTAGCTTTGCATACTCTTACACAAATTAGTAAATTTCTATGGTTCAAAAGCATATTTTGAAAATCTGAGATGACAGTGTTGTTAAGAAAAGGCTAAGCTTGAGAGCAGACGCATTATTTTCATTTTATTTGCGATTTTCAGAAATCGTTAACGTTGCGTTATGCTAATGAGCCTGAGGCTTTAGTCACAAACCCGGATCCGGGATGGGGAGTTTCAAGAAGTTAATCCATTTTAGAATAAGGCTGTAACAAAACATCGAAACAGTCAAGGGTGGAGACATTTTCCGACTGCACTGTACATGTGCGTTCCACTTTCATCAAGAAAATATATGTTTAACAAAACACACAAAAAGGTTGTGAATCAGTTTCATTTTTCCTTTCCAGATGCAGTGGTCTGCATGTGTGAAGTCACAATGTATTCTATTTCATCCTGAAATGCAGCGTTTCTTTGTTCAGTTCTGTTGAGTGGATGCATGTGAATGACAACATATGAATGTATGCCTGTACCATGCATGTTTCTCCTCTCCAGCGGCAGGGGAAACCATTCAACGATCAGCAGCTAGAACAGACCAAGGTAACAGGAAAGAAGGGTTACTCATTTGTTCCATGGGTTTGAACTCTGCATCCTGTTCATTTGCTCCTCAGTCATTTATGGGTCTGGGAAATGTCCTGAGATTTCCTTTGTCCCCAGTGTATTGTGGTTCAATAACCCTTCAAATGTCTGAGTCTGAATCCATTTATATTTCTTGATCATTCATTCATTTTGTCATCCTCATGTTGTAGTTTGACAGCCCCGCCCCCCGCTCCTCCTCCCTCACCGAATGTTGCCACTTCTCTCCCTGGAGCAGAAAGGTATTGGTCCATGTCACCTCATCTCTCCTCCTCCTCTCCTGTCTCTTCTCTGTGCCTGTTGTGATGTTCTAACTCTAGAATGCTTCTCAAACATTCTTTCAACATTCCTATTCTATGCTGTTTGTTTCCTCCGATTCCAACCTGGTCAGAATTATAAACTGCCGACTGTAAACAATCAATCTCTGCTGAGTAATCCTTCTCTTTTACACAGTTGGACCCATTTTAAATGTTCACAGAGCAGACTGTTGTTTTCCTAGTTCCTGTAGAGTCAGATACAGGTTGTAGAATAATAGTCACTGCAGCTCAGATGTCAAATATGTTTGGAATGTGTGTGTCGCATACGAGGGATCCAACCTGTTAGAGTCCCAGCAGCCTGGGGTTCCATAATGACGGCGTTCTCTCTGTGATTACCCATCATGCCTCAGTACTGCGGTTACCCAGAACCCCACCCTACCAAAGAGTACCAAAGAAAACAAAACTTTTTATTGTCTGCCTGTCTCTCGCTGTCTTGCGCTCTCTCTCGCATTCTGTCTCTCTCGCGCTGTCTCACTGTCTCCCGCTCTCTCGCTATCTCTGGCTCTCTAGCTCTGTCTCGCTGTGTCTCACTCGCTCTCTCTGCCCTTATTGTTGTAAAAACAAATCCACTGTAAATGTTCTCTTTGATTTGTTTTCCTATTTGGGGAACGTTTCCAAGGAAACGGTTCCTTTTGTGGCATTTTGTGGCCTCTTAAATCTGCTGGGAACTGACACCCAGAGGAGAGAGCTGCTCTAACTTGGACATGGGGGTAGTGGAGGGTAAGAATGAGAGGAGGGTAGAGGAGGATGGGAACCAGTTGAACCCATGTGGACCTCTCTGTTAGGACTTGAAGGTAAGAGCTCTTTTAACCAGATGAATTCATTCAGAAATAGTGTTTTTCTTTCAGCTTGGATGCCAGAAGAAAAGGGTTTGTTTTCAGCATTGCCAAGCTCCACGGAGAGAAGCAAGGAAAACATTTCTGACGTTTAGTTTAGTTACCATATTGAAGTTTGGGGAAGCAGAAAGTCAGAGTAGTCTGACCCAGAGGGTAGTCTGACCCAGAGGGTAGTCTGACCCAGAGGGTAGTCTGACCCAGTGTTTTTGGTCCAGCCCCAAACCTTTTGATGGTAGACATTTTTTATTAATTTACAAAAATGTAAAGTCTGTTTTGAGTTTCCATAACCACACTATGCAGTATGTTTTACTGACACATTTGTATGACTAAAATAAACAATCCAATAAACTGTGCTAGGCAGTAGCAGGCACACTGCAAAATGTCCCTGGAGTGACATGGTACCTGATGTGATTGGAGGAGATTTCACAACGTCGTGGACCTCTCACGTCCCAGAAAGCTTTTCTGACTGAAGCGCCTCTCTTCTGACATCAGCACGGTACCCCCTATGGACGGAAGCTGAACCACAAAGCTTCCTATGGAAGGAAGCTGAACTTTTCAACTTGATATTAACCCGGTTTAAAATGGGCAGTGTTGAGGGGGTAGAACTGACTAAATTAATTGAGTCATAGAGGTCTTATAACCCGTTCTACAGGTAAATATGCTTGGCTGTTATTTTCATAGGCTATGCAACTATTTGTCATTTAAAAAAAGCTGCCCATTATTAAATCTGTGAAATTAATTCATCAAGCTTTTATTTGTATTACTGTTTTTCTTCACTCCGCTAAATATTTGTTCTATTGTTGTTGCATTGTCAAGAGATTAATCTGACAGTCAGCATTTCATTGCACTGTGTACATGACAAATTAACAAACTGGAGGGAAGGTGAGGGCAGCCAGAAAGAGGGGAAACGATAGTGGTATAGTATGGAGAGGGGAAACGATAGTGGTATAGTATGGAGAGGGGAAACGATAGTGGTATAGTATGGAGAGGGGAAACGATAGTGGTATAGTATGGAGAGGGGAAACGATGGTGGTATAGTATGGAGAGGGGAGGGGAGGAGAGTGGTATAGGAGAGGGGGAAATGGGGAGGAGAGTGGTATGGAGAGGGGAGGAGAGTGGTATGGGGAGGAGAGTGGTATAGTATGGAGAGGGGAGAAGAGTGGGTATGGTATGGAGAGGGGAAAGAGAGGGTATAGTAGGAGTGGTATGGTGGTATGGTGGTATGGGGAGGAGAGTGGTATAGTATGGAGAGGGGCGGATAGGGGAGGAGAGTGGTATGGAGGAGTGGAGGAGAGGAGAGAGTGGTATAGTATGGAGAGGGCGGAGGGTATGGTGGTAAGGAGGAGAGTGGTGGAGGAGAGTGGTATGGGAGAGTGGTATAGTATGGAGAGGGAGGAGGTGGTATGGAGAGTGGTATGGGGGAAGATGAGTGGTATAGTATGGAGAGGGGGAGAGGGAGAGTGGTATAGTATGGAGAGGGGGGAGTGGTGGTATAGTATGGAGAGGGGAAGTGGATGGTATGGGGAGGAGGAGTGGTATAGTATGAGAGTGGTATGGGGAGGTGGAGAGTGGTATGGGGAGGCGGAGAGTGGTATAGTATGGAGGGGGCGGAGAGTGGTATGGAGGGAGAGGGAGGAGGTATGGTATGGGGAGGAGATGGAGGGAGGGTATGGAGAGGGTATGGAGAGGTGGTAGGGAGAGTGGTATGGGAGAGGAGAGGAGAGTGGTATGGAGAGGAGAGGTGGTATGGAGAGGAGAGGAGTGATGGAGTGGTATAGTATGGAGAGAGAGGGGAGAGAGTGGTATAGTATGGAGAGGGCGGATAGTGGTATGGTATGGAGAGGGTGGAGAGGGAGGAGAGTGGTATGGAGTAGGAGGAGAGGGTATGGGGAGGAGAGTGGTATGGAGAGGGTAGGTGGTATAGTATGGAGAGAGGGGAGAGGGAGGAGATGGTATGGGGAGGAGAGTGGTATAGTAGTGGAGGAGAGGGGAGAGTGGTATGGGGAGGAGAGTGGTATAGTATGGAGAGGGAGAGTGGTATGGGGAGGAGGGAGTGGTATGGAGGGAGTATGGAGAGGGGTAAGAGGGGAGGAGAGTGGAGGAGTGTATAGTATGGAGAGAGGTAGAGTGGTATGGTATGAGAGGGGTGGGTGGTATAGTATGGAGAGGGGAGGAGAGTGGTATGGATGGGGAGGAGAGTGGTATAGTATGGAGAGGGGAGAGTGGTATGGAGTATGGAGAGTGGTATGGTATGGAGGGGGGTATGGAGAGGGTATGGAGGAGAGTGGTATGGAGAGGAGAGGAGAGTGGTATGGAGAGGGGAGGAGAGTGGTATGGAGAGGGGAGGAGAGTGGTATGGAGAGGGGAGGAGAGTGGTATGGAGAGGAGAGGAGAGTGGTATGGGGAGGAGAGTGGTATGGAGAGGGGGAGAGAGAGGAGGGGAGGAGAGGAGAGTGGTATGGAGAGGGTATGGAGAGGGAGGAGAGTGGTATGGAGAGGGGGAGAGAGTGGTATGGGAGGAGAGTGGTGGTATGGAGAGGAGGAGAGGGTATGGGGAGGAGAGTGGTATAGAGGAGGGGGAGGGAGGTATGGAGAGGTGGTATGGAGAGGGGCGAGTGGTATGGAGGAGAGTGGTATGGTATGGAGAGGGAGGAGAGTGGTATGGAGAGGGGTGGAGAGTGGTATAGTATGGGGAGGGGTATGGAGGAGTGGTATGGGGAGGAGTAATGGAGAGGGGAGGAGAGAGGAGTGGTATGGTATGAGGGGAGAGGGTATGGAAGGGGCGGAGAGTGGAGGAGAGTGGTATGGGGAGAGATGTGGTATGGAGGAGGAGAGGGGAGGGTATGGGGAGGAGAGGAGGGGAGTGGTAGGAGGGAGGTATGGGAGAGGGAGAGTGGTATGGAGAGGGGTAGGGGAGTGGTATGGGAGAGGGGAGGGAGTGGTATGGAGAGGGGAGGTATGGAGAGGGGAGGAGGAGGAGAGTGGTATGGATGGAGAGGGGGGAGAGTGGTATGGTGGAGAGGGGAGGAGGGTATGGAGAGGGTGGTATGGAGAGGGGTAGAGGGAGAGTGGTATGGAGAGGAGAGTGGTATGGAGAGGAGAGGAGAGTGGTATGGAGAGGGAGGAGAGGGGAGGAGAGTGGTATGGAGAGGGGAGGAGAGGAGAGTGGTATGGAGAGAGGAGAGTGGTATGGTATGGAGAGGGGGGAGAGGGAGAGTGGTATGGGGAGGGGGGTATAGTGGTATGGAGAGTGGAGAGGAGTGGTATGGAGAGGAGAGTGGTATGGAGAGGGTATGAGGAGAGTGGTATGGGGAGGAGAGTGGTATAGTATGGAGAGTGGTATGGTATGGAGGAGGAGAGGGTATGGAGAGGGTATGTATGGAGGAGAGGGGAGAGAGTGGTATGGGGAGGAGAGTGGTATAGGGAGAGGGGAGGAGAGTGGTATGGAGGGGAGAGTGGTGGTATGGAGGAGAGGAGAGGAGAGTGGTAGGTATGGAGAGTATGGGAGAGGGGGAGGAGAGTGGTATGGAGGAGAGTGGTGAGGAGAGGAGAGTGGTATAGTATGGAGAGGGGAGGAGAGTGGTATGGAGAGGGGAGGAGAGTGGTATGGGGAGAGGGGTGGAGAGTGGTATGGAGAGGGGAGGAGAGTGGTATGGAGAGGGGAGGAGAGTGGTATGGAGAGGGGAGGAGAGTGGTATGGAGAGGGGAGGAGAGTGGTATGGAGAGGGGTAGGAGAGGGGAGGAGAGTGGTATGGAGGGGGGAGAGTGGTATGGGAGAGGGAGGAGAGTGGTATGGGAGAGGGGAGGAGAGGAGAGTGGTATGGAGAGGAGAGTGGTATGGAGAGTGGTGGTATGGAGAGGGTATGGAGAGGATGGAGTGGTATGGAGAGGTGGTAGTATGGAGAGGAGAGTGGTATGGAGAGGAGAGTGGTATGGAGAGGAGAGTGGTATGGTGGTATGGAGAGGGGCGGAGAGTGGTATGGAGAGGGAGAGAGGATGGAGTGGTATGGAGGAGGAGAGTGGTATGGAGAGGGGTGGAGAGGAGGGGAGGAGAGTGGTATGGAGAGGGGAGGAGAGTGGTATGGAGAGGGAGAGGGGAGGAGTGGTATGGAGAGGAGAGGGGGAGAGGGGCGGAGGAGAGTGGTATGGAGAGGGTATGGAGGGGAGGGTATGGTATGGAGAGGAGAGTGGTATGGAGAGGGTAGGTAGGGAGGAGTGGTATGGAGATGGAGAGAGGGGGAGGAGAGTGGTATGGAGAGGAGAGGAGAGGAGAGGTATGGAGAGGAGAGGTGGTATGGGAGGAGAGTGGTATGGGAGAGAGTGGTATGGCGGGAGGGGAGGAGAGTGGTATGGAGAGAGGGTAGAGGGTAGGAGAGGAGAGTGGTGGTATGGAGAGGAGAGGAGAGTGGTATGGAGATGGGGAGGGAGAGGAGAGGGGAGGAGTGGTATGGATGGAGAGGGAGGAGAGTGGTAGGAGAGGGTATGGGGAGGAGAGTGGTATGGAGAGGAGAGGAGAGTGGTATGGGAGGGAGGAGGGTAGGGGAGGAGAGGGTATGGAGAGGAGAGGAGAGTGGTATGGAGAGGAGAGTGGTATGGAGAGGAGAGGAGAGTGGTATGGAGAGGAGAGGAGAGTGGTATGGAGAGGTGGTAGATGGAGGGGAGTGGTATGGAGGAGGAGAGGAGAGTGGTATGGGGAGGAGAGTGGTATAGGGAGAGGGGGAGTGGTATGGAGAGGGGAGGAGAGTGGTAGGAGAGGAGGAGAGTGGTATGGAGAGGAGAGGAGAGTGGTATGGAGGAGGGAGAGAGTGGTATGGATGGAGAGGAGAGTGGTATGGAGGGGTGGAGAGTGGTATGGAGAGGGGAGAGTGGTATGGAGAGGAGGAGTGGTATGGAGAGGGTAGAGGAGAGTGGTATGGAGTGGGGAGGAGAGGGGTGGAGAGTGGTATGGAGGGAGAGGAGAGTGGTATGGAGGAGGGGTGGAGAGTGGTAGGGGAGAGTGGTATGGGAGAGGGAGAGTGGATGGAGATGGAGTGGAGGAGAGTGGTAGGAGGAGTGGTATGGAGATGGAGAGGAGATGGGGAGGGTATGGAGGAGAGAGGAGAGTGGTATGGAGGGGGAGAGAGTGGTATGGTAGGAGAGGAGAGTGGTAGAGTGGTATGGAGGAGGGAGGAGAGGAGAGTGGTATGGGGAGGAGAGTGGTATGGAGATGGTATGGAGGAGAGGAGAGTGGTATGGGAGTGGGGAGGAGGGGGAGGAGAGTGGTAGAGTGGTATGGAGGAGGGGAGGAGGAGAGTGGTAGGAGAGTGGTATGGAGTGGGGGGAGAGGGGAGGAGAGTGGTATGGAGTGGAGGGGAGAGAGAGTGGTAGGGGAGGAGGGTATATGGTAGGGGAGGAGAGGAGTATAGTATGGAGAGGAGAGGAGAGTGGATGGAGGAGGAGAGTGGTATGGAGGAGGGGAGGAGAGTGGGGAGGAGAGTGGTATGGAGAGAGAGTGGTGGTGGGATGGGTATGGAGAGGGAGGAGTGGTATGGGAGGAGTGGTAGTGGAGGGGAGGAGGAGGGAGAGTGGTATGGAGGAGGGAGGAGGGGTGGTAGGAGAGGAGAGGAGATGGGAGAGGGAGAGTGGGGAGGAGGAGAGAGTGGTATGGAGAGGAGGAGAGTGGTATGGAGAGGAGAGGTATGGTATGGAGAGGAGAGTGGTATGGAATGGAGAGGAGAGAGAGGGTATGGAGAGAGTGGTATGGAATGGAGAGGAGAGGAGAGAGTGGTATGGAATGGAGAGGAGAGTGGTATGGAATGGAGAGGAGATGGAGAGGGAGGAGAGTGGTATGGAGGAGTGGTATGGAATGGAGGAGAGGAGAGAGGAGAGTGGTATGGAATGGATGGAGAGAGGAGAGTGGTATGGAATGGAGAGGAGAGGAGAGTGGTATGGAATGGAGAGGAGAGGAGAGTGGTATGGAATGGAGAGGAGAGGAGAGTGGTATGGAATGGAGAGGAGAGGAGAGTGGTATGGAATGGAGAGGAGAGGAGAGTGGTATGGAATGGAGGAGGAGAGGGAGAGTGGTATGGAAGGAGAGGAGAGGAGAGTGGTATGGAGAGGGGAGGAGAGGAGAGTGGTATGGTGGTATGGGGAGGAGGAGATGGAGGAGAGGGAGGAGGAGTGGTATGGAGAGGAGAGGAGAGTGGTATGGAGAGGAGAGGAGAGTGGTATGGAGAGGAGAGGAGAGTGGTATGGAATGGAGAGGAGAGGAGAGTGGTATGGAATGGAGAGGAGAGTGGTATGGAGAGGAGAGGAGAGTGGTATGGAGAGGAGAGGAGAGTGGTATGGAATGGAGAGGAGAGTGGTATGGAATGGAAGGGAGGAGAGAGAGTGGTATGGAATGGAGGAGAGTGGTATGGAATGGAGAGGAGAGTGGTATGGAATGGAGAGGAGAGTGGTATGGAATGGAGTGGTAGGAGAGGGGAGGAGAGTGGTATGGAATAGGAGAGGAGAGGAGAGGGTATGGAATGGAGAGAGAGAGGAGAGGAGAGGATGGATGGAGAGGAGAGTGGTATGGAATGGAGGAGGAGGAGAGGGAGAGGAGGAGAGATGGAATGGAGAGGAGAGTGGTATGGAATGGAGGAGGAGAGGAGATGGAGAGGAGAGGGTAGGAGTGGAATGGAGAGGTGGTAGGAAGGAGAGGAGTGGTATGGAATGGAGAGGAGAAGAGAGGAGTGGTATGGAATGGAGGAGGGAGAAGAGAGGGAGTGGAGAGGAGAGTGGTATGGAATGGAGAGAGAGGAGAGTGGTATGGAATGGAGAGAGGAGATGGAGGAGAGGAGAAGAGAGGAGAGTGGAATGGAATGGAGGGAGAGTGGGGAATGGAGAGAGAGGGTATGGAGAGGAGAGGAGAGTGGTATGGAGGAGAGGAGGGAGAGTGGGGATGGAGGAGGAGAGGAGAGTGGTATGGAGAGGAGAGTGGTATGGAATGGAGAGGGAGGTAGGAATGGAGAGGAGAGGAGAGTGGTATGGAATGGAGAGGAGAGAGTGGTATGGAATGGAGAAGAGAGAGATGGAGAGTGGTATGGAGAGGGAGAGGAGAGTGGTATGGAATGGAGAGGAGAGGAGAGTGGTATGGAATGGAGAGGAGAGTGGTATGGAATGGAGAGGAGAGGAGAGTGGTATGGAATGGAGAGGAGAGGAGAGTGGTATGGAGAGGAGAGGAGAGTGGTATGGAGAGGAGAGGAGAGGAGTTGAGAGTGGTATGGAATGGAGAGGAGAGGAGTTGAGAGTGGTATGGAGAGGAGAGGAGAGTGGTATGGAATGGAGAGGAGAGGAGAGTGGTATGGAATGGAGAGGAGAGTGGTATGGAATGGAGAGGAGAGTGGTATGGAATGGAGAGGAGAGTGGTATGGAATGGAGAGGAGAGTGGTATGGAATGGAGAGGAGAGTGGTATGGAATGGAGAGGAGAGTGGTATGGAATGGAGAGGAGAGTGGTATGGAATGGAGAGGAGAGGAGTGGAGAGTGGTATGGAATGGAGAGGAGAGGAGAGGAGAATGGTATGGAATGGAGAGGAGAGGAGAGGAGAATGGAATGGAGAGGAGAGTGGAATGGAGAGGAGAGGAGAGTGGAATGGAGAGGAGAAGAGAGGAGTATGGAATGGAGAGGAGAAGAGAGGAGTATGGAGAGGAGAAGAGAGGAGTATGGAGAGGAGAAGAGAGGAGTATGGAATGGAGAGGAGAAGAGAGGAGTATGGAATGGAGAGGAGAAGAGAGTGGTATGGAGAGGAGAGGAGAGTGGTATGGAATGGAGAGGAGAGGAGAGTGGTATGGAATGGAGAGGAGAGAGGAGAGTGGTGTGGAATGAATGGAGAGGAGAGGGGAGAAGATGGAATGGAGAGAGTGGTGTGGAATGGAGAGGAGAGTGGTATGGAGAGAGAGGAGAGTGGTATGGAATGGGAATGGAGAGGAGAGGAGAGAATGGAGAGGAGTGGTATGGAATGGAGGAGGAGAGGAGAGGAGGAGAGTGGTATGGAATGGAGAGAGGATGGAGGAGAGGAGAGTGGTGTGGAATGGAGAGGAGAGGAGAGTGGTATGGAATGGAGAGGAGAGTGGAGGGTATGGAATGGAGAGGAGAGTGGTATGGAATGGAGAGGAGAGTGGTAGGAATGGAGAGGAGAGTGGTATGGAATGGAGAGGAGAGTGGTAGGAGGAGAGGAGAGGGTGTGGAATGGAGAGGAATGGAGAGGAGAGAGAGTGGAATGGAGAGGAGAGTAATGGAGAGGAGAGGAGAGGAGAAGTGGAGAGGAGAAGAGAGAGTATGGAGGATGGAATGAGGGAGAGGAGAGTATGGAATGGAGAGGAGAAGAGAGGAGAATGGAGAGGAGAGGAGAGTGGTGGTGTGGAATGGAGAGGAGAGGGTGTGGAATGGAGAGGAGAGAGAGTGGTATGGAATGGAGAGGAGGGAGAGGGTAGAGAGGAGAGGAGGTATGGAATGGGGAGTGGTATGGAGAGGAGAGGAGAGTGGTATGGAATTGAGAGGAGAGTGGTATGGTATGCAGAGGAGAGGAGAGTGGTATGGAATGGGGAGGGGAGGAGAGGAGAGTGGTATGGAATGGGGAGGAGAGGAGAGGAGAGTGGTATGGAATGGGGAGGAGAGGAGAGTCTACAAAGAATCTACAAAGTTTGCCCTTTGCCTTGATGACAGTTTTGCATAGGCTTGGCATTCTCTCAACCAGCTACACCTGGAATGCTTTTCCAACAATCTTGAAGTAGTTCCCACATATGCTAAGCACTTGTTGGCTGCTTTTCCTTCACTCTGCGGTCCAACTCATACAAACCATCTCATTTGGGTTGAAGTCAGGTGATTGGGGAGACCAGGTCATCTGATGCAGCACTCCATCACTCTCCTTCTTGGTCAAATAGCCCTTACACAGCCTGGAGGTGTGTTGGGGTCATTGTTCTGTTGAAACACAATTGATAGTTCCTCTAAGCACAAACCAGATGGGATGGAGTATCGCTGCAGAATGCTGTGGTAGCAATGCTGGTTAAGTGTGCCTTGAATTCTAAATAAATCACAGCAAAGCACAATCACGCCACCCCCTCCATGCTTCACGGTAGGAACTACACATGCGGAGATAATCCATTCAGCTACTCTGCTTCTCACAAAGACATGGCGGTTGGAACCAAACGTCTCAAATTTGGACTCATCAGACCATCAGACAGATTTCCACTAGTCTAATGTCCATTGCTTGTCTTTCTTGGCCCAAGCATGTCTCTTCTTCTTATTGGTGTCCTTTAGTAGTGGTTTCTTTGCAGCAATTCGACCATGAAGGCCTGATTTCATTCTCCTCTGAACAGTTGTTGAGATGTGTCTGTTACTTGAACCCTGAAGCATTTATTTGGGCTGCAATTTCTGAAGCTGGTAACTCTAATGAAGTTATCCTCTGCAGGAGAGGTAACTCCGGGTCTTCATTTCCTGTGGCAGTTGTTATGAGAGCGAGTTTCATCCTTGAGCTTGATGGTTTTTGTGACTGCACTTGAAGAAATGTTCAAAATTCTTTTATGTTTTCCAGATTGACTGACCTTCATGTCTTAAAGTGATGATGGACTGTTGTTTCTCTTTTGCTTATTTGAGCTGTTCTTGCCATAATATGAACTTGGTCTTTTACCAAATAGGTCTATCTCTGTATACCACCCCTACCTTGCCATACCACCACTACCTTGTCACAACACAACTGAATGCCTTAAGAAGGAGAGAAATTCCATACACTATATAAATACACTAACAAAGCACACCTGTTTATTGAAATGCATTCCAGGTGACTACCTCATGAAGCTAGTTGAGACAATGCCAAGAGTAAGCGAAGCTGTCATCAAGGCAAAGGGTGGCTACTTTGAAGTATCTAAAATATATTTTGATTTAACACTTTTTTGGTTACTACATGATTCCATATGTGTAATTTCATAGTTTTGATGTCTAAACTATTATTTTACAATGTAGAATATAGTAAAAAATAAAAACCCTTGAATGCGTAGGTGTGTACAAACTTTTGACTGGTACTGCATATCAGTTACATACAGTACATATGTCTCTCTATATATTCTATCCTATTGATTCTTGATCTGTAGTGTTCTGACTGTGGAAAAACTGTCTTCCAATGTGTTGTGATCAATAAATGTGTTTGTGTGTTCCGTCTTAGGTTTTGGCCCTGCATGAAGTTTACATTTTTTTTATATAGATCGTTTAAATGTTGTCTTTGTGCATGTTGTAGGATACTTCTAATTGATGTTTTTATTAAATCACTTATGGATCAATGACTATAACCCTAACCATCTGCATGTAACTCTGCTGTAACCCAGCTCCATTAACCTGACCTTAACCATAACCCAACCCCTAACCTTTACCACCACTTACTGTTCCAGGCTGCTCCTCCCTCTGACAGTCTCGGCCAACGACCTCGGCACCCTGTCCCTAACGTTCCCTCCACGCTGGACAAGCAGACTAACTGGTCCAGAGTTCTCCCACTGCCCACACCTCAGGAGAGGATGAAGAGCGACTCACAAATCATCACATCCTGCGTCATCCCAATTAATGTCACTGGTAAATACCATGCATCTTCTTAACCCTTTGAATGCATCCAACATGGCACTCTATTGCTTATACATGACTTTTGACCATGGCCCACTTGACCAGTGTGTTTTCAGAGGTCTCCTCTGTCGCTGTACCACAGCAGCCCTCATTATTCTAACTGTCCGTCCCCACCTGTCCCTTATACTCGGGTGAAAGATTTTATTTATTTATTTATTCCACCTTTGTTGGGTGGGATGCTGAGCTGAGCTGTTGGCCGGGGTTGGGGTAGCCAGGAGGAAGGCGTGGCCGTAGAGAAATGCTTATTGAAATTCTTATCGGTGGTGATGATGTTTCCTAGCCTCAGTGCAGTGGACAGCTGGGAGGAGGTGCTCTTATTCTCCATGGACTTTACTGTCCCAAAACTTTTTGGGGTTCGAGATACAGGATGCAAATTTGTTTGAAAAAGCTAGCCTTTGCTTTCCTGACTGACTGAGTGTATTGGTTCCTGGCTTCCCTGAAAAGTTGCATGTCGCGAGGGCTATTCGATGCTAATGCAGAATGCCACAGGATGTTTTTGTGCTGGTCAAGAGCAGCTGGGAGCTGAGGGGGGTCTATAACAGGCAGCAACAGTGAGGGACTTATTTCTGGAGAGATTCATTTTTAAAATTAGAAGCTCGAACTGTTTGGTTATAGACCTGGAATGTATGACAGAACACTGCAGGTGATCTCTGGAGTAGACTGCAACTCCTCCCCCTTTGGCAGTTATATCTTGACTGAAAATGTTGTAGTTGGGTATGGAAATCTCAGAATTTAGTGGTCTTCCTAAGCCAGGATTCAGACACGGCAAGGACATCAGGGTTGGTGGAGTGTGCTAAAGCAGTGAGTAAAACAAAGGGAGGAGGCTTCTGATAACATGCATGAAACCAAGGCTTTTTTGGTTACAGAAGTCAACAAATGAGAGTGCGTGGGGACACGCAGGTTAACCTCCATCACCCGAGGAACAGAGGAGGAGTAGGATGAGGGTATGGCTGAAAGCTATCAGAACTGGTCATCTAGTGCGTTGGGGACAGAGAATAAAAGGAGCAGAATTCTGGGTGTGGTAGAATAGATTCAGGGCATGATGTACAGACTGGTATGGTGGGGTGCGGGTACAGTACCGAGTGATGAGAGATTGCATCTCTGGACGGGCTAGTTATGCTGGGTGAGGTCACTGCATGTGTGGGAGGTGGGACAAAGGAGGCATCTGAGTATCCGAGGCATGTTGAGTGGGACTAGGGGCTCCGCAGTAAAATAAAACTATCCTAAACAACAGTGTACAAGGCATATTGACATTTAAGAGACAAAGTGAGGCATAAAGCAATCACAGGTGTTGAGAGCTAGCTAAGACAACAACTGGTAAGATGGCGATGAATGGGCAGAGAGGGTCAGTTAACTACACACAGGGCTTGAGTTAGAGGCAGGGGTCAACAGATTTAAAAAATGGAGTACTGTGATTAATGAACAGTCTAGCAGGCATCAGCTATGTAGCCAAGTGATTATAGGGTGGACAGCAATAGATGGAACAGGGAAGCAGCTAGGTAGTCGTTACTATGCGAGCACGCAGGACAGTGTTTGAAGTTAGCAGTCCGGGGTAAGTATAAGCGTCTGCGCCGACGTCCGTCAAAGGCCGTTTTTTTATTTATTTTTATTTTTTTTACCTTTATTTAACCAGGCAAGTCAGTAAAGAACAAATTCTTATTTTCAATGACGGCCTAGGAACAGTGGGTTAACTGCCTGTTCAGGGGCAGAACGACAGATTTGTACCTTGTCAGCTCGGGGGTTTGAACTTGCAACCTTCCGATTATTAGTCCAACGCTCTAACCACTAGGCTACCCTGCCGCACCGCGGGTGGAGTTACGTTGGCTGACCAGTCGTGGCGGTATGGCGGGGCGCGGGGTTAGTAGAAGAGTCTGCTCTGACGGTTGAGGGCATAGCGGGTGGAGTTACGTTGGCGGACCAGTCGTGGTGGTATGGCGGGGCGTGGGGTTAGTAGAAGAGTCTGCTCTGACGGTTGAGGGCACCGCGGGTGGAGTTACGTTGGCGGACCAGTCGTGGTAGTATGGCGGGGCGCGGGGTTAGTAGAAGAGTCTGCTCTGACGGTTGAGGGCACAGCGGGTGGAGTTAAGTCGGCGGACCAGTCGTGGTGGTATGGCGGGGCGCCATGTCAACAACGAGTCCAGGCCAGATGGCGAAAGAGGTGTTGTAGTAATTTCGTTTGCTAGCCGGGAGATGCACTTGGCTCGCGGCTAACTGGTGCTAGCTTCGGGACAGGGGAGTTAGCCACTATAGCCACTCGGTAGCAGTTAGCAAGCAGCGATGATCCGATGCAAAGCTTACGGCAAGGATCTGGTGGAGTAGTGGATACTAGCCGTGTTTGGGTGGAGTCCGGGAGGCATCGGCTGAGTTGCCGAGTGATCACAGAGTAGGCCGGGAGGTGGGCCTGGCTCAGGGCTAGCGTCGGTGCTGGGTCACTTAGTGGCAGCTGTGATGATCAGGAGTAATGGTCCAGGGTTTACGGCAGGAATCTGGCGTTGTAGTGGAGAAAACAGTCCGATACTGGCAGGCTGGCAAGTATTATCCAGGCTAAAAAAAAACTTCTGGCTAACAATGACTAACAATGACTAAATAGCTAGTAGCTAATTAGCTGGTTAGCTTCTGATGGAGGTTCTGGCTATAAGGTCTGAAAAATAGTGGATCCGTGTCACATTGTGTGAGGCGGGTTACCGGAAGGTATATTTAATTTAAAAATGGAAAAAAGATATATAAAGAGATATAGATAGATAGATATATATATATATATCAAATCAAATTTATTTATATAGCCCTTCGTACATCAGCTGATATCTCAAAGTGCTGTACAGAAACCCAGCCTAAAACCCCAAACAGCAAGCAATGCAGGTGTAGAAGCACGGTGGTTAGGAAAAACTCCCTAGAAAGGCCAAAACCTAGGAAGAAACCTAGAGAGGAACCAGGCTATGTGGGGTGGCCAGTCCTCTTCTGGCTGTGCCGGGTAGAGATTATAACAGAACATGGCCAAGATGTTCAAATGTTCATAAATGACCAGCATGGTCGAATAATAATAAGGCAGAACAGTTGAAACTGGAGCAGCAGCACGGCCAGGTGGACTGGGGACAGCAAGGAGTCATCATGTCAGGTAGTCCTGGGGCATGGTCCTAAGGCTCAGGTCCTCCGAGAGAGAGAAAGAAAGAGAATTAGAGAGAGCATATGTGGGGTGGCCAGTCCTCTTCCGGCTGTGCCGGGTGGAGATTATAACAGAACATGGCCAAGATGTTCAAATGTTCATAAATGACCAGCATGGTCAAATAATAATAAGGCAGAACAGTTGAAACTGGAGCAGCAGCACGGCCAGGTGGACTGGGGACATCAAGGAGTCTTCATGTCAGGTAGTCCTGGGGCATGGTCCTAGGGCTCAGGTCCTCCGAGAGAGAGAAGGAGAGAATTAGAGAACGCACACTTAGATTCACACAGGACACCGAATTGGACAGGAGAAGTACTCCAGATATAACAAACTGACCCCAGCCCCCCGACACATACACTACTGCAGCATAAATACTGGAGGCTGAGACAGGAGGGGTTAGGAGACACTGTGGCCCCATCCGAGGACACCCCCGGACAGGGCCAAACAGGAAGGATATAACCCCACCCACTTTGCCAAAGCACAGCCCCCACACCACTAGAGGGATATCTTCAACCACCAACTTACCATCCTGAGACAAAGCTGAGTATAGCCCGCAAAGATCTCCGCCATGGCACAACCCAAGGGGGGGCGCCAACCCAGACAGGATGACCACATCAGTGAATCAACCCACTCAGGTGACGCACCCCTTCCAGGGACGGCATGAGAGAGCCCCAGTAAGCCAGTGACTCAGCCCCTGTAATAGGGTTAGAGGCAGAGAATCCCAGTGGAAAGAGGGGAACCGGCCAGGCAGAGACAGCAAGGGTGGTTCGTTGCTCCAGAGCCTTTCCGTTCACCTTCCCACTCCTGGGCCAGACTACACTCAATCGTATGACCCAGTGAAGAGATGAGTCTTCAGTAAAGACTTAAAGGTTGAGACCGAGTTTGCATCTCTGACATGGGTAGGCAGACCGTTCCATAAAAATGGAGCTCTATAGGAGAAAGCCCTGCCTCCAGCTGTTTGCTTAGAAATTCTAGGGACAATTAGGAGGCCTGCGTCTTGTGACCGTAGCGTACGTGTAGGTATGTACGGCAGGACCAAATCAGAGAGATAGGTAGGAGCAAGCCCATGTAATGCTTTGTAGGTTAGCAGTAAAACCTTGAAATCAGCCCTTGCTTTGACAGGAAGCCAGTGTAGGGAGGCTAGCACTGGAGTAATATGATCAAATTTTTTGGTTCTCGTCGGGATTCTAGCAGCCGTATTTAGCACTAACTGAAGTTTATTTAGTGCTTTATCCGGGTAGCCGGAAAGTAGAGCATTGCAGTAGTCTAACCTAGAAGTGACAAAAGCATGGATTAATTTTTCTGCATCATTTTTGGACAGAAGGTTTCTGATTTTTGCAATGTTACGTAGATGGAAAAAAGCTGTCCTTGAAATGGTCTTGATATGTTCTTCAAAAGAGAGATCAGGGTCCAGAGTAACACCGAGGTCCTTCACAGTTTTATTTGAGACGACTGTACAACCATTAAGATTAATTGTCAGATTCAACAGAAGATCTCTTTGTTTCTTGGGACCTAGAACAAGCATCTCTGTTTTGTCCGAGTTTAAAAGTAGAAAGTTTGCAGCCATCCACTTCCTTATGTCTGAAACACATGCTTCTAGCAATGGCAATTTTGGGGCTTCACCATGTTTCATTGAAATGTACAGCTGTGTGTCATCCGCATAGCAGTGAAAGTTAACATTATGTTTTTGAATAACATCCCCAAGAGTTAAAATATATAGTGAAAACAATAGTGGTCCTAAAACGGAACCTTGAGGAACACCAAAATTTACAGTTGATTTGTCAGAGGACAAACCATTCACAGAGACAAACTGATATCTTTCCGACAGATAAGATCTAAACCAGGCCAGAACTTGTCCGTGTAGACCAATTTGGGTTTCCAATCTCTCCAAAAGAATGTGGTGATCGATGGTATCATTTAGCAGCACTAAGGTCTAGGAGCACGAGGACAGATGCAGAGCCTCGGTCCGATGCCATTAAAATGTCATTTACCACCTTCACAAGTGCCGTCTCAGTGCTATGATGGGGTCTAAAACCAGACTGAAGCATTTATCCTATACATTGTTTGTCTTCAGGAAGGCAGTGAGTTGCTGCGCAACAGCCTTTTCTAAGATTTTTGAGAGGAATGGAAGATTTGATATTGGGGGGCCAGGCCGATTAGTTTTTTATATTTTCTGGGTCAAGGGAGGTACTTTGGCTTTTTCAAGAGAGGCTTTATTATTGCCACTTTTAGTGAGTTTGGTACACATCCAGTGGATAGAGAGCCGTTTATTATGTCCAACATAGGAGGGAAACACAGGAAGCAGCTCTTTCAGTAGTTTAGTTGGAATAGGGTCCTGTATGCAGCTTGCAGGTTTAGAGGCCATGATTATTTTCATCATTGTGTCAAGAGACAAGTACTAAAACACTTGAGCGTCTCTCTTGATCCTAGGTCCAGGCAGAGTTGTGCAGACTCAGGACAACTGAGCTTTGAGGGAATACGCAGATTTAAAGAGGAGTCTAATTTGCTTTCTAATAGTCACAATTTTTGTCCTCAAAGAAGTTCATGAATTTATCACTGCTAAAGGAAAGCATCCTCTTGGGGAATGCTGCTTTTTAGTTAGCCCGTCATCCACACTGTATCAAAACATGCAGAATTTCGGATTGTTCTTATTTTCCTCAATTAAGTTAGAAAATAGGATGATCGAGCAGCAGTAGGGGCTCTTCGGTTACTGCACAGGTACTGTCTTTCCAAGCTAGATGGAAGACTTCTAGAACAGTTTGGTGTGGCGCCATTTCGCGTGGCCAATTTTCTGGAAGCTTGCTTCAGAGCTCAGGGTATTTTCTGTGTACCAGGGAGCTAGTTTCTTATGAGAAATGTTTTTAGTTTTTAGAGGGTGCAACTGCATCTGATGGTATGTGAAGGCAGCCGAAGGTTAAATTGAGTTCCTCAGTTCGGTGGTTAACTGATTTTTGTCCTCTATACATATGTGTGTGTGTGATATACATATTGAAACCTGACTGATTTGTATCATAGAATGGTCATTCTATGTGAGAGATGTGTGTGTGTGTGTAATACGGCATGTTGAGTTTTGGAGAGAAAAGTGTGGGATGTGGTGTGTGTGTGTTGACATCGGAGTGTGTGTGTGTAGGTATTTTATAGAAGGGTGCATATCTCACACACAAAAAAAAGACTATAAATACAAAAAGTCAACGAGGGACGTACAAAAGGTCTCCTGCTATGCCATCTTGAGAAATAAGGCATTACCGCCTGGCAGGTGTCCCCGGCAAAATAAATAGTGGGGTACGCCGTACCAGTAAAACATGAGCCTATCACGGTAATTAAAACAAAATGTAAAGAAATCTGTAGGATATGTACACTGCTTTTTATTTATACCGCATGTCAGAGTCATGAAAATTTAGCACATGGCAAAGAGCCTCCTGGGTCAGAGGGGGTTAAAAGCTGGTCTGTTTGTGCCAGTGAGGGAAGATACTGCTTCATGAATGCCAATTAGTCCCATTAGAATAGTTAAAAGGCCTGTTGAGATGTATTTCTGTGAGTTGCATAGAGTCTCAAAGGATCTGGAGCCAACAGGGGCTGAGTCAGAAACTGAACATTGTGAGAAAAGAGCTGAATAATGTGGAGCCGAAAGGAGTTTCTTGGAGGCAGAATCATGATAGTTGGATGAAGGTAGAGCAGAGAAACATCACAATGGACACAGAGAGAGACACGGAGAGAGACACGGAGGTAGACTGGGAGACCATCGGAGAGGGACACGGAGGGAAGACTTGGATGAGACCGAGAGGGAAAAGGATACAAGGTAGACTGGGAGACCCGGAGAGAGACACGGAGGTTAGACTGGAAGAACCGCATCTAGTAAAGATGAGGTCGAGCGTAGACACGGAGGTAGACTGGGAGACCCGGAGAGAGACACGGAGGGAGACTGGGAGACACGGAGGTAGACTGGGAGACCCGGAGAGAGACACGGAGGTAGACTGGGAGACCCGGAGAGAGACACGAAGGGAGACCCGGAGAGAGACACGGAGGTCAGACTGGGAGACACGGAGGTAGACTGGGGAGACCCGGAGAGAGACACGGAGGTAACTGTGGAGAATTCAAAGAGAGACACGGAGGGGAGACTGGGAATGACACGGAGAGATGAGACTGGGAGACCCGGAGAGAGACACGGAGGTGACTGCGGAGACACGGAGGGAGACTGGGAGACCAGGAGGAGTAGACAGTGTTGTCTGTGGTGATCCATGTTTCCGTCAGTGCCAAGAAGTCGAGGACTGGAGGGAGACATAGAGAGAGACTCTGCGTTGAGAGATCGGAGTTCCAGAGGCTACTGGGAGACCTGGAACTCCACGGAGGTAGACTGGGAGACACCAGAGAGACACGGAGGGAGACTGTGGAGACGTTTGTATGGTCTGAGGAGAGAGACACGGAGGTAGACTAGACACGGACAGGCTACAGAAGGGAGACTAGGAGAAAGGAGAGAGACAGTGGACTGGGAGACATCGGAATGTAGACTGGGAGACATACGGAGACTAAAATGAGACATGGAGGTAGACTGGGAGACCCGGAGAGAGACACGGAGGGAGACACTAAGAGAGACACGGAGGTAGACTGGGAGACATGGAGGTAGACTGGGAGACACGGAGTGTAGACTGGGAGACACGGAAGAGACACACTGGCTAGCTGGAGACCTAGGAGATCCCCAGACTACACAAGGTAGACTGGGAGACACGGAGGTAGACTGGGAGACCCGATCAGAGACACGGAGGTAGACTGGGAGAAGGAGAGAGACACGGAGGAGACTGGGAGACACGGAGAGAGACACGGAGGTTGAAGACTGGGAGACCCGGAGAGAGACACGGAGGGAGATTGGGCAGAACCCTACGTTAGAGAGACACGGAGGTAGACTGGGAGACCCGGAGAGAGACACTCTAGGGAGACTGGGAGACCTAAAGAGACACGGAGGTAGACTGGGAGACAACTATGAGAGACCCTAGATAATCGAGGGAGAATAGACAGTGCTAGGGACTGGATACGTTAGAGAAATACAATTCTCTTCTACCTTGAACTACAGGGGAGATGGAATTATTTACGTGCAGATCAGACACTGCAGAATGTAGCTGCAACACCAATCCGTTCTTAAATGTCAGACCAAAAGAATGTGGTGATCGATGGTATCAAAAGCAGCACTAAGGTCTAGGAGCACGAGGACAGATGCAGGCCTCATGCCATTAAAATGTCATTTACCACCTTCACAAGTGCAGTCTCAGTGCTATGATGGGGTCACCAGGTACTGCATTCTGTTCTTGAATTCTTCAGGATCAGTTTGTGTCCTCAGTTTGTAAATTTTTGATACTGTAAATTGATGGATGGCAGATTTGTTTTAGATGGGTCAACATGAATGGCTTTTTCAAGGGTGCTTTAATATTGTCACTTTTAGTGAGTTTGGTACACATCCGGTGGAAAAGCTTTAAAACATAGGACCAAACACTGCAACCTGGTTTCAGGTTATCAGTCAATAGGGTCCTGTACCAGGGTAAGGTTTAGAACCATGATTATTTTCATCATTGTGTCAAGAGATAATCAGTACAAAACATGTATTGATGTATTGATCCATCCAGGCAAGTTGTGCAGAACTCAGGACAACTAAGCTTTGAGGGAATACCAGATTTATCAGGAGTCTAATTTGATTTCAATAGTCATAATTTTTCCTCAAAACCATGAATTTAACCTAAAGTGAAAGTCATCCTCTCTTGGAATGCTGCTTTAGTTAGTTTAAGATCAAAAAAATTTCGGATTGTTCTTATTGATTCAATTGTTGAAAATCTGATCAGCATTCAGACTCTTCTACTGACTTTCTTTCCAATGTTGGAAGTTCCAGTTTGGTGGCTTATTCTAAAATTTTCTGAAGCTTGTTTTAAAGTTTTTTCTTCACCAGGGATCTTATGAGAAATGTTTTTATTTTTATGCAACTGCAAAACAGGTATTGTACATTTTTAAATTGAAAAATGACCTAAGTTTGGTGGTTAACTGATTTACTCTGTTGAAGCACCTTTTAGCTGATTACAGCCTCGAGTCTTCTGTGTTGGTATGACACTACAAACTGGCCCACCTGTGTTAGGGGAGTTTCTTCTGTGAGAAGAATATGTGATGTCAAGCTCTGTCAGGTTGGATGGGGAGCTTATGCACAGCTATTTTACAAAAAATCAACGAGAGGACGACAAACCAAGTCTGCACTGCTACGCCATCTTGGAAATAAGGCATTCAGCCTGAATCTTGTCCCAGCAAAATAAATAGTGGGGGTGCCTTGGCTGTAAAACATGAGCCTATCACGTAATGGAAAATGTGAAATCTGTAGGCTATGTACACTGCTTTTTGGCATTTATATAGATGGCAGGAGTCATGAAAATCTGTAGATGGCAGGGCCTCCTGGCTGTCTGTTTAGATGGGTTAAAAGCTGAATCTGTTTGATGGCAGGAGGGTGAATCTGTAGATGGCAGGAGTCCCATTAGAATCTGTAGATGGCAGGAGATGTGAATCTGTAGATGGCAGGAGTCTCAATCTGTAGATGGCAGGGGCTGAGTCAGAATCTGAACATTGTGAGAAAAGAGCTGTAATCTGTGGATGGCAGGAGTTTGAATGATAGTCATGAAGTAGAGAGAGTGAATCTGTAGATGGCACAGAGAGTGAATCTGTAGATGGCAGGAGGTAGACTGAACCTGGAGATGGCACGGAGGTGAATCTGGGAGACCCGGAGAGTGAATCTGTAGGGATGGGAGACCGGAATCTGTAGACACGGAGGGAGACACGTGAATCTGTAGATGGCAGGAGCGTGAATCTGTAGATGGCAGGAGCGTGAATCTGGGAGACCCGGATGAGACACGGAGGGAGATGAGACCCGGAGAGAGACTGGGAGGGAGACACGGAGAGAGACACGGAGGGAGACTAGGAGACCCGGAGAGAGACACGGAGGTAGACTGGGAGACACCAGGAGGTAGAGTCTGGGCGAGACACGGAATGACTGGGAGACACGGAGGTTTTTTTTAACACGGATGGTAGACTGGGAGACTCTTCCAGAGAGACACAGCTCTGACTGGGAGTGTAGACTGGGAGACACGGAGGTTGGGAGACCCGGAGAGGTCCTAGGTAGACTGAGACCCGGAGATCTCCACTGTGGAGACTGGGAGACCCTTCAGGGTTATCTTCGGTAGACTTTGTTGACCCTGACCCTCACTTGGCAGGTTTGACTGTGGCCCCAGAGAGACACAGGTTTTAATAGACCCGGAGAGAGACATGGAGGTCCTGGGATGTTGAAAGTTTCAGGAGGGAGACTGGGAGACCCGGAGAGAGACACGGAGGGAGACACGGAGAGAGACACGGAGGAAGACTGGGAGACACGGAGGTAGACTGGGAGACACGGAGGTAGACTGGGAGACACGGAGGTAGACCTTACCATTTGACCTCAGTTTGGAGAGCTGGGAGACACTTGGAGGTAGACCTTTCAGAACAGGTATGTGTGTATATAGGTAGTGAAATCACGGAGAGAGACATGTGACACTTAGATTGACCCGGAGGTGGACTTTATTTAACTAATTATGTGAGACCCGGAAGGTAACACGGAGGTAGACTGGGAGATCTTATTTAGACACGGAGGTTCATGGGAGACCTGAGAGTGAACACAGGTAGACTGGGAACACGGAGAGAGACATTTTTTTAAACTGGGAGACCCGGACCAGAGACACGGACTATTTTGGGTTTGTCCCGGAGAGAGACACCAAGACTGGGAGACAATTTAAGATGACAAGTTGTAACTGGGAACAAAGAGACCCAAGATAGGGGGAGAGACGAGGGGGACTGGGAGACGGGGGGGAGACGGGAAGACGCAGAGAGACCAAGATACGCAGAGTAGCATATCTCAGGCTGCCATCAGTTAGGATCACAGATAGGGTCACTAGGTACTGCATTCTGTTCTGGAATTCTCTCCATCAGTTTGTGTGCTCAGTTTGTAAACCTGCATGATACTGTAAAATGTGGAAACACTTTCTCCCTAGATGGCTTTAAGCACCAATCTTTTTCAGAGCACCTAAAGATTGTCTGCACTTGTACATGCCCACCATGAAAAAGCTTCAAACTGTGACCACTTTCCCAACCTGTTCATTTATCAGTCAATTTATTTTGCTCCTTTGCACATTCTTCAGGAATGAAATCACCATTCATGTATTGATGAATTGATCACATCTTTACTTTGCCAGAATGGCTCTAAAGCAGTTCCAGATCCATCAGATGAAGTGATCACAATATTTAGCCATCCAGTAAAACCTAAGTTCCAAACTGGAACTAATATGACTGTATGTTTGTTTTACTACCATTTTGTAATTCTGTGTTGAAGATCTGTATTCCGACCACTTGACTTTTTTAATGTTGTTACGTTACAGGCTTATTCTAAAATTGATTGAATTGTTTTAAAGCATCAATCTACACACAATTCTCCAAATGACAAAGATGAAAACATTTAAAAAATACATTTTTGCAAATGTAAAAAATGACCTAAGGGGATTGAGACCCTTTACTCTTTGAAGCACCTTTAGATGATTACAGCCTATCCTTAATTGGGTATGACACTACAAACTTGGCCCACCTGTATTAGGTGGCAGTTTCCTTAATCTGTAGGTGGCAGATCTTCTCAAGTATCTGTAGGTTGGCAGTAGCGTGTATCTGTAGATGGCATTATCTCCAATCTGTTCGATGGGTTCCTTAATCTGGCCTAGGTGGCCAGTCAAGGAATTCTGTAGGTGTCCCGTAGCGTGAATCTGTAGATGGCAGTGGCTGTGTGCTGTAGATGGTCAGTTGTCCTGTTGGAATGGCAGTATCCTTAATCTGTAGTCTGGCAGGTCCTGAAAATATAGGTGGCAGGAGCGTGAAACTGTAGATGGCAAGATGGCAGGGGGGTGAATCTGTAGGTGGCAGGGGCGTGAATCTGTAGATGGCAGGAGTGTGAATCTGTAGGTGGCAGTATCCTTAATCTGTAGGTGGCAGTAGCGTGTATCTGTAGATGGCAGTATCCTTAATCTGTAGATGGCAGTATCCTTAATCTGTAGGTGGCAGTAGCGTGAATCTGTAGGTGGCAGTAGCGTGAATCTGTAGGTGGCAGTAGCGTGAATCTGTAGGTGGCAGTAGCGTGAATCTGTAGGTGGCAGTAGCGTGAATCTGTAGGTGGCAGTAGCGTGAATCTGTAGGTGGCAGTAGCGTGTATCTGTAGATGGCAGTATCCTTAATCTGTAGGTGGCAGTAGCGTGAATCTGTAGGTGGCAGTAGCGTGAATCTGTAGGTGGCAGTAGCGTGAATCTGTAGGTGGCAGTAGCGTGAATCTGTAGGTGGCAGTAGCGTGAATCTGTAGGTGGCAGTAGCGTGAATCTGTAGGTGGCAGTAGCGTGTATAGGTGGGAAACATCTGTAGATGGCAGTATCCTTAATCTGTAGGTGGCAGTAGCGTGAATCTGTAGGTGGCAGTAGCGTGAATCTGTAGGTGGCAGTAGCGTGAATCTGTAGGTGGCAGTAGCGTGAATCTGTAGGTGGCAGTAGCGTGAATCTGTAGGTGGCAGTAGCGTGAATCTGTAGGTGGCAGTAGCGTGAATCTGTAGGTGGCAGTAGCGTGTATCTGTAGGTGGCAGTAGCGTGTATCTGTAGATGGCAGTATCCTTAATCTGTAGGTGGCAGTAGCGTGAATCTGTAGGTGGCAGTAGTGTGAATCTGTAGGTGGCAGTAGTGTGAATCTGTAGGTGGCAGTAGCGTGAATCTGTAGGTGGCAGTAGCGTGAATCTGTAGGTGGCAGTAGCGTGAATCTGTATTTTTCTGTTGATAGATACAGCTTGTATTCTCTGCTTGTCTGACCTTCCCTCTTGTTCACTGTGGAAACATTAGTTAAGCTATAACTACTATAGCTTCTAGCTATAACTACTATAGCTTCTAGCTATAACTACAGTTGTTGATCTCTTGCTTGCTTCAGTGTGAGAAAGAGAGGAGAGGGTTTTGCTGCTGTCACGAACATACAAAGGTTTCTCACACGTTTTGTGTCTGCACTGTTCTGCAGGGGTTCAGTTCCACAGAGACTCTAGTGTGCACTGCTCGCTGATCCACTCTCAGTCCGTACTTCAGAGGAGGAGGAAGCTGAGGAGACGGAAGACTGTCATCGGGATTCCTAGAAGTGTTCAGCAGGACCTAGGTATGTTTAACCTTAGACCAAACCTTGAACCCTATGACCTGTACTATTTATAGACCGAGATGACAAATTGTAGTCCTAACCTTAAACCCAAACATTTGACATGTCAGTCATTTAGCAAATCAAATTTTATTTGTCACATACACATGGTTAGCAGATGTTAATGCGAGTCTAGCGAAATGCTTGTGCTTCTAGTTCCGACAATGCAGTAATAACCAACAAGTAATCTCCAGTACAGGTGCATCAAAGCTGGGGACGAGAGACTGAAAAACAGCTTCTAATCTCAAGGCCATCAGACTGCTAAACAGCAATCACTAACTCAGAGGCTGCTGCTGACATTGACACCCAATCACTGGCCACTTTAATAAATGGATCACAAGTTACTTTATACAATGCACTTTTATGCAACTTTAATAATGTTTACATATCTTACATTACCCATATCACATGTATATACTGTATTTTATACCATCTATTGCACCTATCATCGATTTGCCGCTCGGCCATCGCTCATCCATACATTTACATGCAAATATTCTCATTCACCCATTTTAGATTTGAGTGTATTAGGTAGTTGTTGGGGAATTGTTAGATATTACTGCGCTGTCGGAACTAGAAGCACAAGCATTTCGCTACACTCGCATAAACATCTGCTAACTATGTGTATGTGACAAATTAAAATTTTGATTTGAAGAAAGAAAGAGTATCTGAGACTTTGCATATGGTTACCACCGTGTGCATTGAGGAAGAAGAGGTCATTAAGTTGACCCTATAATAGCCAGTCAACTCCCCGCAAGATTCACCACTGTCGATGGACTGGTTCACCTGGGACAGCAGTTCGAGAAGGACAGAGAATGCCAACAGAAATATGAACAGAGAAAGAAACAGACACCCAAACAGTTACCCAAGCCAGACCATCAACAACAGCCAGAGTCTCCAGCCAAGACCACTCCAATGTTCTGTTGAAGATGTAGCAAAAAGGGAACTTTTTCAGCTACATGTCCAAATCAGTATCAAGTAAACCCTTGCAGAAACTACAAATCACAAAAGGCCAACACCTAACTCTCTTCGCAGGATTGACCATCCTACTCTGGATGTGGCCTCAGAGATGGGGAAGTCATTTTTGGGGGAGTCTCAACTACTAGCCAGGAAAGTAGCACATGTAAGATGAGGGCCACCATTACCACCAGCAGGATCTCTGGATAAGGCATCTGGAACAGTGTTGTACTTTCCTCTTCTGTATTCTACTGCAAAGGTGAACTCTTGCAACCGTAGAGCCCATCTGATGAGTCTGGTGCTTGGATTGTTGGTCTTGAACACCCCCACAAGGGAGGAATGGTCAGTGAAGTATCTTCCTTCCAGGTAGTACCTCCACTCTTCCAACGCTCAGACATCCGCAAGGCACTCTTGCTCGGTTGTGGAGTAGTTCCGTTCTGCTCCATTCAATGTCCGACTGGCGAACGCTAGCACTTCTTCAGTGCCAAGTCCAGTCTGTTGGACTAGGACAGCACCAAGTCCAACATCACTTGCATCAGTGTAAACAACAAAAGGGCAATCAAAGTTGGGATGACCTAAAATGGGAGGTGTGACGAGGTGTCGTTTCAGGGTTTCAAAGGAGGTCTGGCACTCTGCCGTCCATTGGAATTTCCCTCCTTTTCGCTTCAATGTGTTGAGTGGTTCTGCCACTTGGTTTGACACCAACTGATGGTACCATCCCAAGGAACCGTTGAAGGGCCTTGAGGATGATTGGCACAGGGAAGTCTTGTACATCCTTGGTCTTTTCAGGATCCACACGTATGCTGTCAAAAGACAATATGGCCTTAGAACTTCAGGGAGGTTTGGCAGAAGTTGCTCTTCTTCATGACTAATGTCAGACAAGCTTCTTTTAGCTTATCCAACACTGCTTGAAGATCTTTAGTGTTGTTCTCTGGTCTGAGAGTAGATAATTATATTGTCCAGGTAGATGAAACAGATCTTCCCTTTGAGCTCACCTAATGCAATTTCCATCAGTTTTTTGGAAAGTGGCAGGTGCATTCTTTAATCCAAAAGGCATCACCTTAAAGGAAAACAAGCCCTCAGCACAGACAAAAGCAGTGACCTTGCTTTCCTGGTCCATCTCAACCTGCCAATAGCCACTATTGAGGTCAAGGGCAGTGAACACAACAGCGCCAGACAATGTCTCTTGGATCTCTTGAGTGTGTGAAGAGGATAGACATCAGTCTGGGAAACATTGTTGGTCTTCCTATAGTCCACACACAATCTAAGACCACCGGTCTTTTTTTGGGATGAGGGCAACCGGAGCAGCCCAGGGAGAGGAGGAACATTCTATAATATCTTGTGTTAACATATCATTAATGAGTCCCTTTTGGATGATTAGCTTCGCTGGGGACAAACGATATGGCTTCTGCTTGATTGGCATTTCCTGTGTAAGGAATATTTTGTGCTTCAGGAGGCCGGTGCGTCCCAGGTTTGAAGTACATACATCAGCATTATTCTGCAGCTGTTCCAACAGCCTTAACTCCTCTGGCTGTTCCAGCTGAGCTCTTCTCACAGCCTGTAAAAGGAGATCGTCAGAAGGATTATCAAGGGTCAGTGGTACCTGAGCAACGGCAGAGAAGACTGCCCCATTTGATCCCCAAGCATGTAACTTTGTAGCTTCTGATTGGAAGAAATGCTTCTCGCTCTGATTGTGTGGAAACCAGTAGCAAAGTATTCAGAAACTTTTGTTATTGACCAAATACTTATTTTCCACCATAATTTGCAAATAAATAAATCAAAAATCCTACAATGTGATTTTCTGGATCGTTTTTTTCTAATTTTGTCTGTCATAGTTGAAGTGTACAAATGATGAAAATTACAGGCCTCATCTTTTTAAGTGGGAGAACTTGCACAATTGGTGGCTGACTAAATACTTTTTTGCCCCACTGTAGGAGCGGTTACACAGGCAGAACTCTACCTCACTCCATCCAAGTGGTCGTTTAGCCTCACCATCAGCCAGATATAGTGGACCTTCTGTCCACGTCTTCAAGTTGTATTGTGGACTTTTAACCTCCTTCATAGTTTCTCATTGAGCAGTGTGAAGGATGACCCGGTGCCCAGGATGGTTCTTCCTGTCCAAGGGCCTATGGACAGGGGTAACACCAGTTGGTGTAGTATTGACTGAAAGGAAGGGGATGGCGATGGGAAAAGCAAACCATGCAATAATCTGAGACGGCGCTCAGAAAACAAATTTTCCGCCATGTTGGAGTCAACAGAAATCAGAAATCACATTATAAATATTCCCTTACCTTTGATGATCTTCATCAGAATGCACTCCCAGGAATTGCAGTTCCACAATAAATGCTTGATTTGTTCGATAATGTCCATTTATTTATGTCCAAGTAGCTATTTTTGTTAGGGTGTTAGGTACACGTATCCAAACGCTTGTGTAGGTCAAGCATAACATCGGACAAAAACTTCAAAAAGTTATATTACAGGTCTTAGAAACATTTCAAACTAAGTATAGAATCAATCTTTAGGATGTTTTTATCATAAATCTTCAATAAAGTTCCAACCGGAGAATTCCTTTGTGTGTAGAGGAGCCATGGAACTCAGGTCGATATCATGTGAAATGCGCGTGAACAGGAAATGGCTCTCTGCCAGTAACCTGACTCATTCCCCTCTCATTCAGCCCCACAACACAGTAGAAGCCTCGTTCAAGTTTCTAAAGACGGTTGACATCTAGTGGAAGCCTTAGGAAGTGCAATTTCATCCATATCCCACTGAATTCAATAAGGCCTGGGTTGAAAATCGACCAGCCTCAGATTTCTCACTTCCTGTTTGGATTTCTTCTCAGGTTTTGCCTGCCATATGAGTTCTGTTATACTCACAGACATCATTCAAACTGTTTTAAAAACTTCAGTGTTTTCTATCCAATACTACTAATAATATGCATATATTAGCAACTGGGACTGAGGAGCAGGATGTTTACTCTGGGCACCTTTAATCCAAGCTACTCAATACTGCCCATGCAGCCATAAGAAGTTAACTGGTTATTTGGGCAGGTTCAAAACCTACAAGCGGTTGCAAGTATTACTTTACTGGCCACATCTGAGCATGGATGTGAAGTCACACATCCGAATCTGTTCGGTTTGTCAAAAGGTACAAACCAGAAGGCAGAAAGCCTGCTGGCAAGATGCAGCAAACTGTGGTTACCCGACCTTGGGAAATGTTAGGAGTGGATTTTGTGGGTCCATTTCCTAGAAGTTCTAATCAGAATGTGTACATGCTTGTTTTTGTTGATTACTAAACCAAGTGGGTGGAGCTGTTTGCGCTTCATAGGGCCACAGCGAGGACCGTCTCTTACATCCTCATGAAAGAGATCCTGACTCGCTGGGGAGTGCCTGATTACATCCTGACTGAGGTTCCCAATTTGTCTCTGATCTCTTTGAGGAGACCTGCCAAAGATGGAACCTGAGACAGAAGTTGATCACGACCTATCACCTACAGACCAACTTCACTGAGAAGGTTAATCGAACAATGGTTGCTTCCTATGTAGGGACCCAGCACAAACACTGGGACAAGCACCTTCATGAGTTTCAATTTGCCTTAAAATTCCGATTTGCCCTGAGTCGTCCCCTCCGTCAGGTTACTCCAGACTTGTCATGCTATGACCAGGTAGTCAATTTCCACGACTTTAGAGCTCTTGTCTCAAAGAACATGATCCAGGCCCGACTCAAGCAGAAGAGAAATTATGATAAGAGACGAGACATGCAGTTTCAGGTCAGTGATCGGGTGTGGCTTCGCTCTCATCCTTACTCGAAAGCTGAACAATTTTTCTCGGCCAAGCTCGCTCCTAAATGGCAAGGACCTTATAGGATTGTGGAGCAGATGGGCCCTCTGAACTACCGAGTGGTGAAAGAGGACACAGGTTAAGATATGCACGTTGTCCATGTCTCACGCCTTAAAACCTGTTTGGGCAAGGCGTTCCGTTAGCGACCCATCCCGACAACATCCGGTGAAATTGCAGAGCGCCTAAGATAAATGGTAATAATAAACATTCAAGAAAATACAAGTGTTATACATTGGTTAAAAGATTAACTTGTCAATCCAGCCGCTTTGTCAGATTTAAAAAAGGCTTTACGGTGAAAGCATAACAGCGCCCCACACACAAGCATACAAACATTTTCCAACCATTGCAGAGGAGTCACGAAAGTCAGAAATAGCAATAAAATAATTCACTTAACTTTGAAGATCTTCACCTGGTTGCAATCACAAGGGTCCGAGCTACATAACAAATGGTCATTTTGTACGATATAGTCATTCTTTATATCCCAAAAACTCTGTTTTGTTGGCACATTTTGTTCAGTAATCCACTGGCTCAAAGGCGGTCAAAACATATATCCTAATAGTACTGGTAAAGTTCGTTGAAACATGTCAAACGATGTTTATGACAAATCCTCAGGGTGTCAATTATCTAAATAATCGATATTTCAACCTGACAATTGCGTATTCAATAGAAAGGAAATAGACAGTCACGTGACAATCACGCTCACAAACCAGTACTGCATGATTCCATAGACCCCTGACCAAAAGGGATTTTTCTTCGTTGTTTTAGAAAACAAGCCTGAAACCATGTCTCAAGACTGTTGACATCTAGTGGAAGCCATAGGAACTGTAATCTGGGCCCTAACCCATTACATAGTCAATAGGCTTTCAATAGAAAACCACTCGCATCAAAATAATCCCATTTCCTGGATGGATTTTCCTCAGGGTTTTGCCTGCCATATCAGTTCTGTTATACTCACATACATTATTTTAACAGTTTTAGGAACTTCAGAGTGTTTACTATTCAAATCCTAGCTTCTGGGCCTGAGTAACAGGCAGTTTACTTTGGGCACGCTTGTCATACAAACATCAAAATACTGCCCCCTAGCAGGGGCCTGTTACCCCCCGGCTGAGGAATTGGAGGAGATTGAGCACCACAACGTCCTGGATATCTTTGGAGTGATAAGACTCTTCTCAGATTCCCAGACCCAGAAGTCTAACGCCTTAAGGCCTGTTACCCCTCAGCTGAGGGGCGGAAGTGCCACAAAGGCCCGGCCCTGAATCAATATTTTCTCTGGTAATGCAATTGAAGGCATCACACAGTGCATGTGGTGGGCTATGTGGAGAGATGGGTGAAGTGACCTATCTGGCACCCCTAACAAACAAACAACCTCAAAACCGTTACAGCTCCTTCGCTCAACCATCCCGGTGGAGGGACACTGATCCCGTCCCGGTCATCCCTGCAGGCCTAGGCTACTAAGCGACTGCAAGTGAAGAGAAAAATAATCATTAACTTTTTTTTCTACAGCCTAGTTGGCTCACCAATACCTTTGGGTGTTTAATTAAACAACAATGTGATGCCTTCAATTGCATTAGCCTACTTTATTCCAATAGTAATTTGTTATGGATCCATCCAGATGTGGTTAGAAAACAGTGCATGTGGTGGGCTATGTGGAGCAATGGGTGAAGTGACATGCCTTGCAAACACCCATTAATACATTTAATGTCCATAAACTAGGTGAAAGTCTATTGTCCTGCTGAGAGCCCACCAAGGGTGGATGGCTTCTTTTTTGTATTCCAATTTATTGGAAAGGCTGCTAAAACAATCCACCTGGCCCACAGCCTTGTTACCTACTCAAATGTATTTTTATAGCCCTTCTTACATTAGGTGATATCTCAAAGTGCTGTACAGAGACCCAGCCTAAAACCCCATACAGCAAGCATTGCAGGTGTTGAAGCACCGACTTGCAGAACAATGCACTTTCACTCCATTCTGCCTGACTCTCTGCCACTCCATTCTGCCTGACTCTCTGCCACTCCATTCTGCCTGACTCTCTGCCACTCCATTCTGCCTGACTCTCTGCCACTCCATTCTGCCTGACTCTCTGCCACTCCATTCTGCCTGACTCTCTGCCACTCCATTCTGCCTGATTTTCTGCCACGCCATTCTGCCTGATTTTCTGCCACGCCATTCTGCCTGATTTTCTGCCACGCCATTCTGCCTGACTCTCTGCCATGCCATTCTGCCTGACTCTCTGCCACGCCATTCTGCCTGACTCTCTGCCAAGCCATTCTGCCTGACTCTCTGCCACGCCATTCTGCCTGACTCTCTGCCACGCCATTCTGCCTGACTCTCTGCCACGCCATTCTGCCTGACTCTCTGCCACGCCATTCTGCCTGACTCTCTGCCACGCCATTCTGCCTGACTCTCCACGCCATTCTGCCACGCCATTCTGCCTGACTCTCTGCCACGCCATTCTGCCTGACTCTCTGCCACGCCATTCTGCCTGACTCTCTGCCACGCCATTCTGCCTGACTCTCTGCCACGCCATTCTGCCTGACTCTCTGCCACGCCATTCTGCCTGACTCTCTGCCACTCCATTCTGCCTGACTCTCTGCCACTCCATTCTGCCTGACTCTCTGCCACGCCATTCTGCCTGACTCTGCCACGCCATTCTGCCTGACTCTCTGCCACGCCATTCTGCCTGACTCTCTGTTACTCCATTCTGCCTGATTTTCTGCCACCCCATTTTGCCTGACTCTGCCACGCCATTCTGCCTGACTCTCTGCCACGCCATTCTGCCTGACTCTCTGCCACGCCATTCTGCCTGACTCTCTGCCACGCCATGACTCTCTGCCACGCCATTCTGCCTGACTCTCTGCCACGCCATTCTGCCTGACTCTCTGCCACGCCATTCTGCCTGACTCTCTGCCACGCCATTCTGCCTGACTCTCTGCCACGCCATTCTGCCTGACTCTCTGCCACTCCATTCTGTTACTCCATTCTGCCTGATTTTCTGCCACGCCATTCTGACTGACTCTCTGCCACGCCATTCTGCCTGACTCTCTGTTACTCCATTCTGTTACTCCATTCTGCCTGACTCTCTGCAACGCCATTCTGTTACTCCATTCTGCCTGACTCTCTGCCACGCCATTCTGCCTGACTCTGCCACGCCATTCTGCCTGACTCTCTGCCACTCCATTCTGCCTGACTCTCTGTTACTCCATTCTGCCTGACTCTCTGCAACTCCATTCTGCCTGACTCTCTGCCACTCCATTCTGCCTGACTCTCTGCCACTCCATTCTGCCTGACTCTCTGCCACTCCATTCTGCCTGACTCTCTGTTACTCCATTCTGTTACTCCATTCTGCCTGACTCTCTGCCACTCCATTCTGCCTGACTCTCTGTTACTCCATTCTGTTACTCCATTCTGCCTGACTCTCTGTTACTCCATTCTGCCTGACTCTCTGCCACTCCATTCTGCCTGACTCTCTGCCACTCCATTCTGCCTGACTCTCTGCCACTCCATTCTGCCTGACTCTCTGTTACTCCATTCTGCCTGACTCTCTGCCACTCCATTCTGCCTGACTCTCTGCCACTCCATTCTGCCTGACTCTCTGCCACTCCATTCTGCCTGACTCTCTGTTACTCCATTCTGCCTGACTCTCTGCCACTCCATTCTGCCTGACTCTCTGCCACTCCATTCTGCCTGACTCTCTGTTACTCCATTCTGCCTGACTCTCTGCCACTCCATTCTGCCTGACTCTCTGCCACCAGATACTTCTTTCTATTGTTGTTATCTATTCGGTAACATTCCACAAGGAAGTGTAATACATAAACACATGCATTAAATAGCTCTGGTCTAGGAAATATGTGAAACCTTTTTTATTTATCTGTGCTTAGTAGCCAAGGTTATATAGCTGCGCCATTAACTTGCGCATGCCCTCAGAGCATGCGCAGACCAGTTGGCTGGTGTGTTTACGGACATATTCAATCAATCCCTATCCAAGTCTGCTGTTCCCACATGCTTCAAGAGGGCCACCATTGTTCCTGTTCCCAAGAAAGCTAAGGTAACTGAGCTAAACGACTACCGCCCCGTAGCACTCACTTCCGTCATCATGAATTGCTTTGAGAGACTAGTCAAGGACCATATCACCTCCACCCTACCTGACACCCTAGACCCACTCCAATTTGCTTACCGCCCAAATAGGTCCACAGACGATGCAATCTCAACCACACTGCACACTGCCCTAACCCATCTGGACAAGAGGAATACCTATGTGAGAATGCTGTTCATCGACTACAGCTCGGCATTTAACACCATAGTACCCTCCAAGCTCATCATCAAGCTCGAGACCCTGGGTCTCGACCCCGCCCTGTGCAACTGGGTACTGGACTTCCTGACGGGCCGCCCCAGGTGGTGAGGGTAGGCAACAACATCTCCACCCCGCTGATCCTCAACACTGGGGCCCCACAAGGGTGCGTTCTGAGCCCTCTCCTGTACTCCCTGTTCACCCACGACTGTGCGGCAATGCACGCCTCCAACTCAATCATCAAGTTTGCGGACGACACAACAGTGGTAGGCTTGATTACCAACAACGACGAGACAGCCTACAGGGAGGAGGTGAGGGCCCTCGGAGTGTGGTGTCAGGACAATAACCTCACACTCAACGTCAACAAAACTAATGAGATGATTGTGGACTTCAGGAAACAGCAGAGGGAACACCCCCCTATCCACATGGATGGAACAGTAGTGGAGAGGGTAGTAAGTTTTAAGTTCCTCGGCATACACATCACAGACAAACTGAATTGGTCCACTCACACAGACAGCATCGTGAAGAAGGCGCAGCAGCGCCTCTTCAACCTCAGGAGGCTGAAGAAATTCGGCTTGTCACCAAAAGAACTCACAAACTTCTACAGATGCACAATCGAGAGCATCCTGGCGGGCTGTATCACCGCCTGGTATGGCAACTGCTCCGCCCACAACCGTAAGGCTCTCCAGAGGGTAGTGAGGTCTGCACAACGTATCACCGGGGGCAAACTACCTGCCCTCCAGGACACCTACACCACCCGATGTTACAGGAAGGCCACAAAGATCATCAAGGACAACACCCACCCGAGCCACTGCCTGTTCACCCCGCTATCATCCAGAAGGCGAGGTCAGTACAGGTGCATCAAAGCTGGGACCGAGAGACTGAAAAACAGCTTCTATCTCAAGGCCATCAGACTGTTAAACAGCAACCACTAACATTGAGTGGCTGCTGACAACACACTGACTCAACTCCAGCCAATTCAATAATGGGAATTGATGGGTAAGGATGTAAAATATATCACTAGCCACTTTAAACAATGCTACCTAATATAATGTTTACATACCCTACATTATTCATCTCATATGTATACGTATATACTGTACTCTATCATCTACTGCATCCTTATGTAATACATGTATCACTAGCCACTTTAACTATGCCACTTTGTTTACATACTCATCTCATATGTATATACTGTACTCGATACCATCTACTGTATCTTGCCTATGCTGCTCTGCACCATCACTCATTCATATCTTTATGTACATTTTCTTTATCCCCTTACACTGTGTATAAGAAATTAGTTTTGGAATTGTTAGTTAGATTACTTGTTGGTTATTACTGCATTGTCGGAACTGGAAGCACAAGCATTTCGCTACACTCGCATTAACATCTGCTAACCATGTATATGTGACAAATAAAATTTGATTTGATTTATTTTAGCAGACATGTATTTTAAGAATACAATGGAATATAACAAACCATTTTAGTTTGTCTTAGAATAAACCTTACTAAAACTGTTCAACCTTAGTGTAACATCAGTTTTAGTAAGTAATAAGCTACGGACCAGTTACAGCTTCTTCTGAAAAAGTAGAAACAAAAGTAGATTTTTCTGAGTGTGCACACGGGACAGAGCAATTCTTACACTATTGTTCTAAAGTCAATCACCTTCTTCATCCTCATCATTAAATTATAATACATTTTGTCACCTCTGTTCAACAACTCCAAATCGCTTTTGCGATTTCAATTGATTGGACATGATTTGGAAAGATACACACCTGTTTATATAAAGGCCCCACAGTTGACAATACATGTCAGACAAATACCAAGCCATGAGGTTGAAGGAATTGTCCGTAGAGTTCCGAGACAGGATTGTGTCGAGGCACAGATCTGGGGAAGGGTACCAAAACATTTTGGCAGCATTGAAGGTCCCCAAGAACACAGTGGCCTCCATCATTCTTAAATGGAAGAAGTTTGGAACCACCAAGACTCATCCTAGAGCTGGCCGTCCGGCCAAATTGAGCAATCGTGAGAAGGGCCTTGGTCAGGGAGGTGAACAAGAACCTGATGGTCACTCTGACAGAGTTCCTCTGTGAAGATGGGAAAACCTTCCAGTAGGACAACCATCTCTGCAGCACTCCACCAATCAGGCCTTTATGGTAGAGTGGCCAGACGGAAGCCACTCCTCAGTAAAAGTACAGAGATCTTTGATGAAAACCTGCTCCAGAGCGCTAAGGACTTCAGACTGTGGCAAAGGTTACCCCTCCAACAGGACAACAACACTAAGCACACAGCCAAGACAATGCAGGAGTGATCTCGGGACAAGTCTCTGAATGTCCTGAGTGGCCCCGCCAGAGCCCGGACTTGAACCAGATCGAACATATCTGGACACAACTGAAAATAGCTGTGCAGCAACGCTCACATCCAACCTGACAGAGCTTGAGAGGATCTGCAGAGAAGAATGGGAGAAACTCCCCAAATACAGATGTGCCAACCTTGTAGCGTCATACCCAAGAAGACTGATGGCTGTAATCGCTCCCAAAGATGCTTCAACAAAATACTGAGTAAAGGGTCTGAATACTTATGTAAATGTGATATTTCATTATATATATTTCAGCAAAAATGTCTAAACCTGTTTTTACAGGTTAGGCTGTAACTTAACAAAATGTGGAAAATGTCGAGTCTGAATACTTTCTGAATGCAATCTGTCATGTGACCCTCATGTAAAATCCTTGTCGAAAGTGCAAGAGAGACTGTTGCATGACAAACAGGTGCTGTTTTTATTTTAATTTTATTTATTTTACCTTTATTTTACTAGGCAAGTCAGAACAAATTCTTATTTTCAATGACGGCCTAGGAACAGTGGGTTAACTGCCTGTTCAGGGGCAGAACGACAGATTTTGTACTTTGTCAGCTCGGGGATTTGAACTTTCAACCTTTCGGTTACTAGTCCAATGCTCTAACCACTAGGCTACTAGATTACAATATAATTTATCTGCCTGTTTGGAACAGTGTAAACAACACTACACAAATAAGAAGTAATACCAGTCTGTTCTAATGAAACAAAATAGTAAAGCCTTTACTATAGATAAGTTTAACAGCCGGATTTGTCCAATTGCTTTCGGCCATTTTGCTGTTGACTTTATAATGCAGGGTTAAAGATGGAGAAAACACCTGTCTCCGGATTACATCTTCAAACTTAAAGGCGACCATGGCATCCGACAGGAGATGCACCCTTCCATGAATGATGTATATGGTTAAGATAGTCAAGCTAGCTACATTTTCAGATATTGGTTAGCTACCTGCTACGTAATGAGTTGGGATTATGGTTAATCATTTTAGCTAGCTACATGTCTTAACAAAAGACTCCACTATGCAGCTAACCATTTTGGGTGTGTTTTGTAAATTCAGTCTGGCCTCCTGTCTCACTCTGACCCTCTCCTCCTGTCTAATTTTGACCCTAACCCACTCCTCCTGTGTCTAACCCTGACCCCTCCTCCTGTGTCTAACTCTGACCCTCTCCGCCTCCAGATTCTGATGAGTCTCCGGGCGCCAGAGAGCGGACAGTGGTTGTCCGATGCAACGCTGCGCTCTGTAGCAGTCCTGTGCAGGACCTGTGCAGTCGTCTGAACACCAAGAAGGACTCTGGCTGCCAGACTGAAGACTTCCTGGTCTGTGCGCCGTCCCACTGGAGGGTCCAGTACCAGCGTGGTCAGCAGGGGGTCAGCTCCTCCCTCGTCCCGCTGTCCCTCTCCACTGGGAACATCTCCTCTCTACTGGACACTTCGGAGCACAACAACGCCATGTTCTCCTCTTCGCTGGGGGTACGCCTGCGGTCACGCAGCCAGCCAAGGGAGGGGAGGAGACTGATTGAGGTTCACCACCACAGTGAGGAGGAGGAAGAGGAGCTGTCTCCTTCCGAGACTGATGATTCCCTGTCTGGGTTGGGGGAGCTGAAGGAGAAGGGGGGGGGGGGTGCAGATGACAAGTCCCAACCGGACCACCCTCTGGCCAGTCTGAAGTACCAGCAGCGCACTGGCAGCCCCTGGCTTGAGAGGGGCCAATCCCGCCTCCCCCGGAAGGTTGACATGGGGAGCTGTGAGATGTCTTCCAGCTCAGATACCTTCTCCAGTCCGCTCCACTCTACATCCACCAGGCGGGTTGTTGGGTGTCAGATGGACCATAAAGACGACCACCAATCTTCTAGTGGGAACTGGAGCGGCAGCAGCTCAACATGCCCTTCCCACACCTCTGAGACCCTCCCCCCGGCTGCCTCCCCCCGGCTCACTGGCTCCTCCCACTGTGACTCGGAGCTGTCGCTGAACACCGGCCCCCACGCTACAGATGACCCCATCCTCATCCTGGACCCATTCCAGACCGACCGGCAGCTGGACGATGCAGGGGTCAGCATGGCTAGTGATGGAGAGTGGAGTTACCCCACCCTGACTCCAGGCTCCTTGACTTCAGCCCTGAGCGCTCCGGAGAGGGGGAGGGGAGTCTGGGGTACCCCAGCTTTACCAGTATGGCTACCTGCGAGAGCTTCATTACAGACAAGCCTCCTTCTGAGAAGGCTGACACTGTATCATACTACTCTATAGACAATGAAGGATACTACACCTCCATGCACTTTGACTGTGGTCTGAAAGGGAGCAAGAGCTTCATGTATAACTACTCTGATTGTGGACAGGAGCACATGACTCTGGGGAGACGCTGTCTGACATTGAAGAAACCTAAGGCCAAGCCCTCTGCCCCCAGACGCAGCTCCTCACTAAGGAAGATCAGCGGGGGGGGGAATTCTCCTGATGACACCGAACCAAAGAACTGCAGCGGGCAGCAAAGGAAGTCGTGTTCCAGAGAGAGGAGGTTACAGCTGGACCTAGAGGGCTCCCTGGGCCTCCCTGACCCCCACCCTGCTTTGGGCCACCTGGAGGACCCTGTTCTGGGAGGGGAGGTGGGCTTGGGGGGGTTAGAGTTGGAGCAAGACCCTCTGGAGCCCCTATTGGCCCTCGAGACCTGGCGGAGGGAGGACACCGAGGAGATGCCGGGCTCTGGCCTGTTTGGTTCCTCTGACAGAGGCTCCTATAAAGATGAGGGAGCAGTCCAGTCAGACTATGCAGATCTCTGGCTTGTGAATGACTTGAAGTCAAACACTGACCCCTATCGCTCTCTGTCTAACTCCTCCACTGCTACCGGTACTACTGTTATAGAATGCATAAAGTCTCAGGAGAGTTCAGAGTCCCAGACCTCCCAGTCAGGCTCCACCCCCTCCCTGCCCTCAGTAGAAGGGGACTTCAAGATGTCCTCTCCAGAGAGGCTGGCTGGCTTAGTGTCACCATCTAGTGGCTACTCCAGCCAATCCGAGACCCCCACCTCTTCCTTTCCCTGCGCCTTCTTCCCCAGTCCCCTGTCACCCACCAATCAGAAGATGAAGCCCAAGATTCCAGAGAGGAAGTCATCTCTGTCCATCACCTCCACCAGAGATCTGGAGCTGCCAGTCATCTCCCCCAGCCACCAGAACCTTAGTGCCCTTTACAGCCCTAACCCTACCAGCCCTCCTCCAGTCTCTACCAAGCCCCCAGGCCACAGGAACCAGCTCTACCTCCTGCAGCAAAGCAAGCAGACGGCAGCAGCATCGGCAAGGGCTGAGGCCAGAGTGGCAACCGAGACCTCTAGCAGTCTTCCCATGACTATCACCCCCACCGTGCTGCACTCAGTCCAGCTGAGGTCTGTGGGGAAGCAAGGCGAGGGGAGCCCTGCCCGGCCCAGCCCAGATGTTGCCACCAGACCCAAGTGTCCCACTGTGAACATCAGCCCCCCTTCCAGCAGCAGGTCCCCTGAGTCTACAATCAGGAAGCCTCCAGCCTACAACTCCCAGGTTCCCCCCTCTCAACAGTACTGTGAGTCACTGTTGGCCCCCAGTGAAGGTCCCGTCCCTAGGGACCCAGCAGGTCACAGTAGTGTGAGGTACAGGCAGGACAGACACCCTGCTGAAGCCCAGTGGCGTACCACCGCCTTCAGACAGCCTGTAGACCAAACACTGGCAGACCAGGAGAGACTACCAGACCAGGAGAGACTGGCAGAAGAGGACCATACCATCAGAAACAAACACCAGCCCTTCCTAGACCAACACCAGCCCTTCCTAGACCAACACCAGCCCTTCCTAGACCAACACCAGCCCTTCCTAGACCAACACCAGCCGCTTACAGACCAGCAGTCCCTGCTAGACCAGGAGGTCTGCCAGAGGGGGGCTCAGTCCACAGGGGTGACCCCAGGTCAGGAGGTAGAAGAACAGAAAGCTCTATTCCCTGGGAGTAGCAGCAGTCTGGAAGCAGAACAGTACCAATCACTACCACCTGAGCCATCTGAACTACAGAGACCTGAAGACCTTTCAGTGTTTCCTGGTCAGCACAGCTTAGCCACAACATCAGAGAGTCGAGACAAAGTGCCTGTTAAAAGTGATCAGTCGGAATCATTGCAAGCTTATCCAATCAGCGATGTGGCTGGCAGACAAGAGGAGTGTAAGTCTTCATGAGTTCCAACCATTAGTGCCTCTCAGGATAGCAGCAGAGAGGAGTAGAGGAAGGATCTACCTCCACACCATGGTCTCCCCAGACATACACACTGCCCCAGACACACACACTGCCCCAGACACAGAGACTGCCCCAGACACACACACTGCCCCAGACACACACACTGCCCCAGACACACACACTGCCCCAGACACACACACTGCCCCAGACACACACACTGCCCCAGACACACACACTGCCCCAGACACAGAGACTGCCCCAGACACACACACTGCCCCAGACACACACACTGCCCCAGACACAGAGACTGCCCCAGACACACACACTGCCCCAGACACACACACTGCCCCAGACACACACACTGCCCCAGACACACACACTGCCCCAGACACACACACTGCCCCAGACACACACACTGCCCCAGACACACACACTGCCCCAGACACAGACACTGCCCCAGACACACACACTGCCCCAGACACAGAGACTGCCCCAGACACACACACTGCCCAAGACACAGAGACTGCCCCAGACACACACACTGCCCCAGACACACACACTGCCCCAGACACACACACTGCCCAAGACACAGAGACTGCCCCAGACACACACACTGCCCCAGACACAGAGACTGCCCCAGACACACACACTGCCCCAGACACACACACTGCCCCAGACACACACACTGCCCCAGACACACACACTGCCCCAGACACAGAGACTGCCCCAGACACAGAGACTGCCCCAGACACAGAGACTGCCCCAGACACAGAGACTGCCCCAGACACAGAGACTGCCCCAGACACAGACACTGCCCCAGACACAGAGACTGCCCCAGACACACACACTGCCCCAGACACAGAGACTGCCCCAGACACACACACTGCCCCAGACACACACACTGCCCCAGACACAGAGACTGCCCCAGACACACACACTGCCCCAGACACACACACTGCCCCAGACACAGAGACTGCCCCAGACACACACACTGCCCAAGACACAGAGACTGCCCCAGACACACACACTGCCCCAGACACAGAGACTGCCCCAGACACACACACTGCCCCAGACACACACACTGCCCCAGACACACACACACAGACACTGCCCAGACACAGAGACTGCCCCAGACACACACACTGCCCCAGACACACACACTGCCCCAGACACACACACTGCCCCAGACACACACACTGCCCCACACACACTGCCCCACACACACTGCCCCAGACACACACACTGCCCCAGACACACACACTGCCCCACACAGAGACTGCCCCAGACACACAGACTGCCCCAGACACAGAGACTGCCCCAGACACAGAGACTGCCCCAGACACAGCCCCAGACACACACACTGCCCCAGACACAGAGACTGCCCCAGACACAGACACTGCCCCAGACACAGACAGACACACACACTGCCCCAGACACACACACTGCCCCAGACACACACACTGCCCCAGACACACACACTGCCCCAGACACACACACTGCCCCAGACACACACACTGCCCCAGACACACACACTGCCCCAGACACACACTGCCCCAGACACACACACTGCCCCAGACACAGAGACTGCCCCAGACACACACACTGCCCCAGACACACACACTGCCCCAGACACACACACTGCCCCAGACACAGAGACTGCCCCAGACACACAGACTGCCCCAGACACAGACACTGCCCCAGACACACACACTGCCCCAGACACACACACTGCCCAAGACACAGAGACTGCCCCAGACACACACACACAGAGACTGCCCCAGACACACACACTGCCCCAGACACACACACTGCCCCAGACACAGAGACTGCCCCAGACACACACACTGCCCCAGACACACACACTGCCCAAGACACAGAGACTGCCCCAGACACACACACTGCCCCAGACACACACACTGCCCCAGACACACACACTGCCCCAGACACACACACTGCCCCAGACACACACACTGCCCCAGACACACACACTGCCCAAGACACAGAGACTGCCCCAGACACACACACTGCCCCAGACACACACACTGCCCCAGACACACACACTGCCCAAGACACAGAGACTGCCCCAGACACACACACTGCCCCAGACACTGCCCCAGACACACACACTGCCCCAGACACACAGACTGCCCCAGACACACACACTGCCCCAGACACAGAGACTGCCCCAGACACACACACTGCCCCAGACACAGAGACTGCCCCAGACACAGAGACTGCCCCACACTGCCCCAGACACACACACTGCCCCAGACACACACACTGCCCCAGACACACAGACTGCCCCAGACACACACACTGCCCCAGACACACACACTGCCCCAGACACACACACTGCCCCAGACACACACACTGCCCCAGACACACACACTGCCCCAGACACACACACTGCCCCAGACACACACACTGCCCCAGACACACACACTGCCCCAGACACACACACTGCCCCAGACACACACACTGCCCCAGACACACACACTGCCCCAGACACACACACTGCCCCAGACACACACACTGCCCCACAGACACACACACTGCCCCAACACACACACTGAGACACAGAGACTGCCCCAGACACACACACTGCCCCAGACACACACACTGCCCCAGACACACACACTGCCCCAGACACACACACTGCCCCAGACACACACACTGCCCCAGACACACACACAGCCCCAGTCACACACACTGCCCCAGACACACACACTGCCCCAGACACACACACTGCCCCAGACAGACACACACACTGCCCCAGACACACACACTGCCCCAGACACAGAGACTGCCCCAGACACAGAGACTGCCCCAGACACAGAGACTGCCCCAGACACAGAGACTGCCCCAGACACAGAGACTGCCCCAGACACACACACTGCCCCAGACACACACACTGCCCCAGACACACACACACACACACTGCCCCAGACACACACACTGCCCCAGACACACACACTGCCCCAGACACACACACTGCCCCAGACACACACACTGCCCCAGACACACACACTGCCCCAGACACACACACTGCCCAAGACACACACACTGCCCCAGACACAGAGACTGCCCCAGACACACACACTGCCCCAGACACAGAGACTGCCCCAGACACACACACTGCCCCAGACACAGAGACTGCCCCAGACACACACACAGACTGCCCCAGACACAGAGACTGCCCCAGACACAGAGACTGCCCCAGACACAGAGACTGCCCCAGACACAGAGACTGCCCCAGACACACACACTGCCCCAGACACAGAGACTGCCCCAGACACAGAAACTGCCCCAGACACAGAGACTGCCCCAGACACAGAGACTGCCCCAGACACAGAGACTGCCCCAGACACAGAAACTGCCCCAGACACAGAAACTGCCCCAGACACAGAGACTGCCCCAGACACAGAGACTGCCCCAGACACAGAAACTGCCCCAGACACAGAGACTGCCCCAGACACAGAGACTGCCCCAGACACAGAGACTGCCCCAGACACAGAGACTGCCCCAGACACAGAGACTGCCCCAGACACAGAGACTGCCCCAGACACACACACTGCCCCAGACACACACACTGCCCCAGACACACACACTGCCCCAGACACACACACTGCCCCAGACACACACACTGCCCCAGACACACACACTGCCCCAGACACCTTTAAACACAGAGCAGGGCTACTGCAGTAAAGTTGAAACATCAGACAGCCGTTCAACTGTTGCTGTCATTGACTAGAAGACAGGAATTATTTTTAAAATAGTCCAGACGCTATCTTATATTAAGGATTGTGAGGTGCCTTTAAACCAATCAAGCTTTGTCTTGTACATTAATCCAGCCCAACCCTGTTTTCCAGATTCCAGACCAAGTGACAACTCTATCTTTCCTCTGAGTGAGGAGACCAAGGCCGAGGGTGACGTCTTCCTGTCGCCCACCAAGGCTTGCACTACAGAGGAGCTGTTTGCCATGATACACAGGTGGGTTTCTGGTGACAGTTTTGCCAGAAAGAAACACAGGTGCTCTAACTGTTACAAATTGTAACCCTGTTATCCATAACCCTAACCCCTGTTCTGTTATCCATAACCCCTGTTCTGTTATCCATAACCCCTGTTCTGTTATCCATAACCCCTGTTCTGTTAACCATAACCCCTGTTCTGTTATCCATAACCCCTGTTCTGTTATCCATAACCCCTGTTCTGTTATCCCTAACCCCTGTTCTGTTATCCCTAACCCCTGTTCTGTTATCCCTAACCCCTGTTCTGTTATCCCTAACCCCTGTTCTGTTATCCCCTAACCCCTGTTCTGTTATCCCTAACCCCTGTTCTGTTATCCCTAACCCCTGTTCTGTTATCCCTAACCCCTGTTCTGTTATCCCCTAACCCCTGTTCTGTTATCCATAACATAACCCAAGGTTCTGATACACAGCCCTAACTACTGTTCTGTTACACCCAGGCCTAACTACTGTTCCGTTACACCCAGTCCTAACCACTGTTCCGTTACACCCAGTCCTAACTACTGTTCTGTTACACCCAGGCCTAACTACTGTTCTGTTACACCCAGGCCTAACTACTGTTCTGTTACACCCAGGCCTAACTACTGTTCTGTTACACCCAGGCCTAACTACTGTTCTGTTACACCCAGTCCTAACCACTGTTCCGTTACACCCAGTCCTAACCACTGTTCCGTTACACCCAGTCCTAACCACTGTTCCGTTACACCCAGTCCTAACCACTATTCCACTCTCCTTCATAGATCCAGGAGAAAAGTTCTAGGTAGGAAGGACTCTGGAGAGTTAAGTGCCCAGAGCAGTCTGTGTGCCCCAGTCACCCCACCTGGCAACACTATGACTTCTCTGGTGATCCCCAGCACCCCAACCACCCCCACTGGCCCCCAGAAGGCCCCGGGGCCCATCTACCGCAGCCTGAAGAAGTCCAGCACCTCCCACGAGGAGTTTAAACTTTTACTCCTGAAGAAAGGCAGCCGGTCAGATTCCAGCTATCGCATGTCAGCCACAGAGATCCTGAAGAGCCCCATCAGCCCCAATGCCCCTGGAGACCCCCTTGCTGAGAAGCCCCTCTCCCCTCCGCCAGGCACGGAGAAGCTCCCCAGCCCCTTCACAGAGGGCTTCTCTCCTAAAGGCCTGTCCACTGCAGCCTGTTCCAGACAGAGCCGATCCCGCATCCCTCCTCCACCCACCAGCAGCCGCTACAGCATCCGCAGCAGGCAGCACCCAGCCCCCATGCAGGCCATCTCAGAGGGCGAGACAGAGAACTCAGACAGGAGCCCTTCCTAACATACAGCACCTTCCATGTAAAACAGAGGAACATCTTAAGGTTTTAGAACACATAGTATAGAACAACTGGACCAGAATGACTTAGAACATTTTAACTGTGTCTAACTATTTATAATACAGTATGTATTTCTGCTTTTAGATTTTGGTATTGAAGGAAAACCGAGACTTAAGAACAGAAATGAGAGCGAGAGAAACTTCTACATTTACATTTAAGTCATTTAGCAGACGCTCTTATCTAGAGCGACTTACAAACTGTAGCTATGTTGAAAAAAGAAATGCTTTTTAAACTGTTAGGAAAGTAAACCGGAATATGTACTGTGCTATATGAAGGCTGTTTTTATATCAAGGCAACCTTGTGTTGTCGCTCTAGAGAAAATACATGGGTATCTTCCATTGTAACCCTTAACCGTAACCCTTAATCCTTAACCCTTTTATGATATTGCTGGAAAATGCCACATGTATAGAATATATCGATATAATGAGATTTACAGTATAATATATTAACTTTTCACTAATGGTGTAAAAGTTGTGAAATACCTTAGAGTAACACAGTATGAGTCATAATACCCATAAAGGATGGCAGTCAAACAGGTAAATGGTTCATTTTTCCCATAGAAACATGTAAAATAAGGGCTGTGTTTCATGGCCTTATTTCTATTGCGGCATGTTGGATGACTGTCATTCATATTCCATTCACCAAGTTCAATGTTACTTCAATAGGTTTAGGATACTACATGATACTCTGATTTTCCCTATACCCATTATGAGGTTGCTACAACCTAGCCTATGAATTAAAGAGGTGTACACAGGCCAAGAGAGAATTTTGAGATGACAGTGATCCATGGACAGACAGTGATCCATGGACAGACAGTGATCCACGGACAGACAGTGATCCATGGACAGACAGTGATCCATGGACAGACAGTGATCCATGGACAGACAGTGATCCATGGACAGACAGTGATCCATGGACAGACAGTGATCCATGGACAGACAGTGATCCATGGACAGACAGTGACCCATGGACAGACAGTGATGCATTCAATACCACCTTGCACACTCGTGCCTGTATCTAGCTGATCTAGGGTGTAATCATTAGTCCAACAGTTGCAAACAAGAGTTTCTATTGGACAAGTTCATGTATTTTATCCCCGTTTTGTTTACATTCGTTTTAAAGAAATATTTTTCAACAGAATTGGCAGAATGAATACATCCCTGATCACACATAAACCCAGTTCACTTTCATAGCAGCCACGTTGTATTCATTCTAGCCTCTATGCACTCTCCTCCTCTCACCTTTTCCCTTCACTTGTGGACTTCAAATGAACAACACATCAGCTGTATTTGACCAAGCGAAAAAACCTTTCCAAGCCATAACCGCTACACACTAGCCTACATCGTTGTCCCCATATTAACTAAAGTATCGTCCTAGTCAACTTAGCTCATATAACTAATGTGTTAGCAAACCAGCTACAATCATGCAGTAACGTTAGTGTTTAGTCAGTAAGCAGTTAGACCGTCGGGGCCCCGGTGGCAATACATTACTAATACCAAAAGCTTACCTTGACTTGAGTTCCAGTGTTGTGTTGGATATTCATAGCCAGCTAGCCAACATAGCATCCCTCTGTTTGAGCTGGGTGTTTGAGTAACTAAACTAGCCAGCTACATTTACTAGCTAAGTGAAACTAAGAACAAATGTATTTGTTGAAAACTGTTCAACTATTGTCTCTCTCGGAGACAACTACTCACCACATTTTATGCACTGCAGCACTAAATAGCTGTAGCTTATGCTTTCAGTACTAGATTCATTCTCTGATACTTTGATTGGGTGGACAACTTGTCAGTTCATGCTGCATGAGCTCTGATAGGTTGAAGGACGTTTTCCGGAAGTTGTCATAACTGTAAGTCTATGGAAGGGGGTGAGAACTAAGAGCCTCCTAGGTTTTGTATTGAAGTCAATGTACCAAGAGTAGGACCAACGCTAGCTGTCCTCCGGCTACACCATGGTGCTGCCCTACAGAGTGCTATTGAGGCTACTGTAGACCTTCATTGCAAAACTGTGTTTTAATCAAATATTTTTCTTGATGGGAATATATTTAGAATAGTTTTATCTAAAAAGGAGAACTTTTTCAATGTTTGACAATTTTTTTATATAATTCACTGAGGAGGATGGTCCTCCCCTTCCTCCTCTGAGGAGCCTCCACTGTTTGAAGTCTGTACTGGCGTGATGTTTTGATAACCGTGTAAATCTCTTTAGGACAAGGTGACTTTTGTCAATATATTTGCTTGTATTTATCCCCCCCAAAATGAAATGCTAATTACAATAGCTGCTAATGTGGCTATCATAAAGAATAACAAATGCCTTGATGATCTGGACGAGACAACCGAATCGAGGCAAAGAATCTCTGGATTAACTATTTAATGTTAGCTAAATGTAGTAATGAATACATTGGCTAAATTTGAACTGTCTTGTGCAAGTTTTACATTGACACAATACCTGTTAGCGAAGGTGTCAGCTTGCGGTGATGTGCAGGGATTTGTAGTTTTGCATGATGCTGATTAGCATTTTCTAATCTGAGAGTAATTAAATGTGAATATTGATGAGTATTGATAAGTCACCCTGTCCTAGAGAGATTTACACTGTTATCAAAATGTCACGCCATGGTAAGCCTACACGAAACACAGCCCTTGTTTTAAGGGTTTCTAAAATCCCCTATGGGAAAAATGTATGGTAGAAAAACGATTGGAACCATTTCCCTGTTTGACCACTAGGATTTATGGGTATTATGACACTGCCACTGTGGGACTCTGGCATATGGCATATGTCTTGCTTTTTAATAAATATTATTCCTTATTCCGTTAAATAGTAGCCTCGTCCACATTTCCTCTGGTTCAACAGAATACAGTACTACTATAGTACTGTGTGTGTGTGTGTGTGTGTGTGTGTGTGTGTGTGTGTGTGTGTGTGTGTGTGTGTGTGTGTGTGTGTGTGTGTGTGTGTGTGTGTGTGTGTGTGTGTGTGTGTGTGTGTGTGTGTGTGTGTGTGTGTGTGTGTGTGTGTGTGCCTGTGTGGCTCAGTCGGTAGAGCATGGCGCTTGCAACGCCAAGCGTCGTGGGTTCGATTCCCGCTGGGGCCACCCATATGTAAAAGTAGTGGCCCCAGCCGACTTGTAAGTCGCTTTGGACAAAAGCGTCTGCTAAATGGGATAGTATATTGCGTGCGTATATACATACATATTCACATCAGAACAGTCTCAATTCGTCGGGGCATGGACTCTACAAGGTGTTGAAAGCGTTCCACAGGGATGCATGTCCATGTTGACTACAATGCTTTGCGTAGTTAAATTGACTGGATGTCCATTGGACCATTCTTGATACACACAGGAGACTGTTGAGTGTGAAAAACCCAGCAGCGTTGCACTTCTTGACACACTCAAACTGGTGAACCTGGTACCAACTGTCAAACCTCGTTCAAAGGCACTAAAATATTTAGTCTTGCCCATTCACCATCTGAATGGCACACAATCCATGTCTCAATTGTCTCCGGCTAAAGAAGGATTCCCCTTCATATACATTGAGGTGAATGTGACATCAATAAGTTTTTTAAAACCTGGATTCAGCTAGTCAGTGTCATTGGAAGAGCAGGTGTTTCTAATGTTTTGTACACTCAGTTTATATTTTAGTTACATTAATACAGTGCCTTAAGTATTCAGACTCCTTGACTTTTTCCACATATTTGTTAGGTTACAGCCTTATTCTAAAATGTATTAAATCTGTTTTTTTCTCAATCTACACACAATACTCCTCAATGACATCACAAGACTCCATAATAACAAATAAATATTTGCTAATTTATATACACTTGAGTGCACAATTATTAGGCAAATTGTATTCCTCAGGAAAAGTTTTATTGTTGAACAAACACAATGCTCTCAGTCAATACAAAATGTTATTAAACCTCAAACCTGAATGTTTAACAATGGAAAAGTGAGTTTTGTCTGTCTCTGGAATATATGTGTGCCGAATTATTAGGCAACTAAATTACAAAAATAATTTCTCCCAAATTACTTGTTTGTCAATGTTTTGAGTAAGTGTAACAAATATGTGACACAAAATGACAAATAACATGTTTGGCCTTTCAGAATTATTCAGTGACCAATATAGCCACCCTTCTTTTCAATAACTGCCATGAGCGTTCCATCCATGGAGTCTGTCAGTTGACTGATCTGTTCACGATCAACTTTCGCTTTAGCAGTAACTACAGCCTCCCAAATGCTGTTCAAAGAGGTGTCTTCCCTCACTGTAAATCTCACGTTTGAGAAGGGCCCACAAGTTTTCAATAGGATTTAAGTCAGGTGAGGAAGGGGGCCATGTCATTTTTCGGGCATCTTTGAGGCCCTTGCTGGCTAGCCAAGCAGTGGAGTACTTGGATGCATGTGATGGAGCATTGTCCTGCATAAAGATCATGGCCTTCCTGAATGCTGAGGACTTCTTCCTGTACCACTGCTTGAAGGTATCTTCCAGAAACTGGCAGTAGGTTTGGGAGTTGAGTTTCAGTCTTCCACCCAAAAAGGTCCAACTACCTCATCCTTAATGATGGCACCCCATACCAGTACCCCTCCTCCACCTTGCTGGCGCCTGACTCGAAGTGATGCCCTGTGCCCATTACTGATGCAGCCAGCACCCATCCATCTGGTCCATCAAGAGTCACTCAATTGATCTGTCCATCTGTCTTCAGGTAATTCTTTGCCCAATCTTGACACTTTAACTTGTGAATCTTTTGGTCAGTAATTGTGGTCAGCTGATGTACAGTGATCAGTAAGCTGCTCTGACAGCTGATGCTTAAAGTTAGAATTCCAATCATTGGGAGCAGAGAACTGGAAGAAACAGGCGGCCAAAGGCTTTGGGGATGTCCAGTGGAATATACCTGCTGGAGCTACGGGTGAATGTGGCTATGGTGACCAGTGAGCTGAGATAAGGCGGGGCTTTACCGAGCAGAGACTTATAGATGACCTGGAGCCAGTGGGTTTGGCCATGAATATGTAGTGAGGGGCAGCCAACTAGAGCATACAGGTCACAGTGGTGGGTAGTATACGGGGCTTTGGTGACAAAACAGATGGCACTGTGATAGACTACATCCAATTTGTTGAGTAGAGTGTTGGGGGCTATTTTGTAAATGACATCGCCGAAGTCAAGGATCTGTAGGATGGTCAGTTTTACAAGGGTATGTTTGGCAGCATGAGTGAAGGAGGCTTTGTTGCAAAATAGGAAGCCGATTCTAGATTTAATTTTGGATTGGAAATGCTTAATGTGAGTCTGGAAGGAGAGTTTACAGTCTAACCAGACAGCTAGGTATTTGTAGTTGTCCACATATTCTAAGTCAGAACCACATATTGTAAATCAGAGTAGTGATGCTAGTCGGTCGGGTGGGTGCGGGCAACGATCGTTTGAAGTGCATGCATTTAGTTTTAAACCCACTGGCCACGGAAGGAGAGTTGTATGGCATTGAAGCTCGTTTGGAGGTTTGTTAACATAGTGTACAAAGAAGGGCCAGATGAATACAGAATGGTGTCGTCTGCGTAAAGGTGGATCATAGACTCACCAGCAGCAAGAGCGACCTCATTGATGTATACAGAGAAAAGAGTCAGCCCAAGAATTGAACCCTGTGGCATCCCCATAGAGACTGCCAGAGGTCAGGACAACAGGCCCTCTGATTTGACACACTGAATATCTGAGAAGTAGTTGGTGAACCAGGTGAGGCAGTCATTTGAGAAACCAAGGCTATTGAGTCTGCCGATAACTATGCGGTGATTGACAGAGTCGAAAGCCTTGGCCAGGTCGATGAAGACGGCTGCACAGTACTATCTTATCTATGGCGGTTATGATATCATTTAGTACCTTGAGCGTGCCTGAGGTGCACCCATGACCAGCTCGGAAACCAGATTGCATAGTGGAGAAGGTACTGTGGGATTCGAAATGTTCAGTGATCTTTTTAACTTGACTTTCGTAGATTTTAGAAAGGCAGGACAAGATGGATATAGGTCTATAACAGTTTGGGTCTAGAGTGTCTCCCCCTTTGAAGAGGGGGATGACCGCGGCAGCTTTCCAATCTTTGTGGATCTCAAATCAAATTTTATTTGTCACATACACATGGTTAGCAGATGTTAATGCGAGTGTAGCGAAATGCTTGTGCTTCTAGTTCCGACAATGCAGTAATAATCAACAAGTAATCTAACTAACAATTCCTAAACTACTGTCTTATACACAAGTGTAAGGGGATAAAGAATATGTACATAAATATATGAATGAGTGATCGTACAGAGCAGCATAGGCAAGATACAGTAGATGGTATCGAGTACACTATATACATATGAGATGAGTATGTAAACAAAGTGGCATAGTTAAAGTGGCTAGTGATACATGTATTACATAAGGATGCAGTAGATGATATAGAGTACAGTATATACGTATACATATGAGATGAATAATGTAGGGTATGTAAACATTATATTAGGTAGCATTGTTTAAAGTGGCTAGTGATATATTTTACATTTCCCATCAATTCCCATTATTAAAGTGGCTGGAGTTGAGTCAGTGTGTTGGCAGCAGCCACTCAATGTTAGTGGTTGCTGTTTAACAGTCTGATGGCCTTGAGATAGAAGCTGTTTTTCAGTCTCTCGGTCCCAGCTTTGATGCACCTGTACTGACCTCGCCTTCTGCATGATAGCGGGGTGAACAGGCAGTGGCTCGGGTGGGTGTTGTCCTTGATGATCCTTATGGCCTTCCTGTAACATCGAGTGGTGTAGGTGTCCTGGAGGGCAGGTAGTTTGCCCCCGGTAATGCGTTGTGCAGACCTCACTACCCTCTGGAGAGCCTTATGGTTGTGGGCGGAGCAGTTGTCGTACCAGGCGGTGATACAGCCCGCCAGGATGCTCTCGATTGTGCATCAGTAGAAGTTTGGGAGTGCTTTTGGTGACAAGCCAAATTTCTTCAGCCTCCTGAGGTTGAAGAGGCGCTGCTGCGCCTTCTTCACGATGCTGTCTGTGTGAGTGGACCAATTCAGTTTGTCTGTGATCTCAGACGATACGAAAGAGAGGTTGAGAATAGGCTAGTAATAGGGGTTGCAACAATTTCGGGTGGATCATTTTAGAAAGAGAGGGTCCATATTGTCCAGTCCAGCTGATTTGATCATAGATTTATCGGTGGTGACGGTGTTTCCTAGCCTCGGTGCAGTGGGCAGATGGGAGGAGGGGATCTTGTTCTCCATGGACTTTACAGTGTCCCAAAATGTTTTGGAATTAGTGCTACAAGATGCAAGTTTATGTTTGAAAAGGCTAGCCTTTGCTTTCCTAACTGACTGAGTATATTGGTTCCTGTCTTCCCTGAAAAGTTGTATATTGCCGGGACTATTCGATCCTAATGCAGAATGCCACATGATGTTTTTGTGCTGGTCAAGGGCAGTCAAGTCTGGGGTGAACCAAGGGCTATATCTGTTCTTAGTTCAACATTTTTTGAATGGGGCATGCTTATTTAAGACGGCGAGGAAAGCACTTTTGAAGAGCAACCAGGCATCCTCTACTGATGGGATGAGGTCAATATCCTTCCAGGATACCTGGGCCAGGTCGATTAGAAAGGCCTGATGAGGGGTGGTTGTTTGACAGCGGATCCATCACACACGCAGGCAATGAGGCAATGATCGCTGAGATCCTGGTTGAAGACAGCAGAGGTGTATTTAAAGGGCAAGTTGGTCAGGATGATATTTTATTTTTATTTATTTTACCTTTATTTTACTAGGCAAGTCAGTTAAGAACAAATTCTTATTTTCAATGACGGCCTAGGAACAGTGGGTTAACTGCCTGTTCAGGGGCAGAACGACAGATTTTGTACCTTGTCAGCTCGGGGATTTGAACTTGCAACCTTTCGATTACTAGTCCAACGCTCTAACCACTAGGCTACCCTGCCACCGTCTATATCTAAGAGCATGCCCATGGTTACGGATTTGGGGGTTTTACCTGGTAGGTTCCTTGATCATTTGTGTAAGATTGCGGGCATTTAGCTTAGAATGTAGGACAGCCGGGGTGTTAAGCATATCCCAGGTTAGGTCACCTAACAGTACGAACTCTGAAGCTAGATGGGTGCAATCAATTCACATATGGTGTCCAGGGCACAGAGATACTTGTTCTGGAAAGGTGGATGTTTAAAATTAGAAGCTCAAATTTTTGGGGCACAGACCTGGATTGTATGACAGAATTCTGCAGGCTATCTCTGCCGTAGATTGCAACTCCACCCCCTTTGGCAGTTCTATCTTGTTGGAAGATGTTATAGTTAGGGATGGACATTTCATGGTTTATGGTGGTCTTCCTAAGCCATGATTCAGACATGGCTAGGACATCAGGGAGTGTGCTAAAGCAGTGAATAAAACAAACTTAGGGAGGAGGCTTCTAATGTTAACGTGCATAAAGCCAAGGTTTTTACGGTTACAAAAGTCAACAAATGAAAGTGCCAGGGGATTGGCAGTGGTGCTGGGGGCTACAGGGCCTGGGTTAACCTCGACATCACCAGAGGAACAGAGGAGGAGTATGATAAATGCACAGCTAAAGGCTATAAGTACTGGTCGTCTAGTGCGTTAGGAACAGAGAGTAAAAGGAGCAGGTTTCTGGGTGCGGAAGAATAGATTCAAGGCATAATGTACAGACAAGGGTATGGTAGGATGTGAGTACAGTGGAGGTAAACCTAGGCATTGAGTGACGAGGAGAGAGGTTTTGTCTCTAGTGGCACCAGTTAAGCCAGGTGAGGTCACCACGTGTGTGAGGGGTGGAACAACCGGGCTATCTAAGGCATATTGGGCAGTGCTAGGGGCTCGAAGGTGAAATAAGACAATAATCACTAACCAAAACAGCCAATCTACCTACCTCATCCCCATACTGTATTTATTTATCTTGCTCCTTTGCACCCTAGTATCTCCACTTGCACATCCATCTTCTGCACATCTACCGTTCCAGTGTTTAATTGCTATATTGTAATTACTTCGCCACCATGGCCTATTTATTGCCTTAACTCCCCTCATTTGCACTCATGGTATATATACTTTTTTGTTTTCTTTTTTCTACTGCATTATTGACTGTTTTGTTTATTCCATGTGTAACTCTGTGTTGTTGTGTGTGTCGAATTGCTTTGCTTTATCTTGGCCAGGTCGCAGTTGCAAATGAGAACTTGTTCTCAATAAAGGTGAAATAAAAACATATTGACATTAGGGAGAGGAATGTGTAGCCGAGTGATCATAGGTTCCAATGGGTAGCAGTAGATGAGTCAGGGTGCCAAATTCAGTAGTCGCTGCTACGCTAGGTGAGCTGGAGATACGGCGATTCAAACAGCTAGCAGGCCAGGGCTAGCAGATGGGCATCCGGCGACGTCGCAACGGAAGAGCCTGTTGAGACCACCTCGGACGGTTTCGTCGGCAGTCCAGTGGTGATGGATCGGCGGGGCTCCATGTCAGCAGTAAAGGGTCTGGGCCAATTGCCAAAAGAGGTATTGTAGCCCAAGAATTGGCTGGTGGACCTCTTTGGCTAGCCGGAATATGGGCCTAGCTCCAGGCTAACTGGTGCTTGCTTCAGGATGGAGACGTTAGCCAGGAGTAGCCACTCAGATAGCAGCTAGCCAGCTGCGATTATCCGGTGTGAAGGCTCAGAGCTTGCGGTAGGAATCCGTAGAAGTGGTAGAGAAAAAGCAGTTTGATATGCTCTGGGTTGATACCGCGCTGTGCAGACTGGCAGGAATTTACCGGGTTGAGGCTGGCTGATGTCTGATTTAACAGTGAGGACCGCTAGCAGTGGCTTACTGACTAGTAGCTCGTTAGAACCTAGCCAGCTGAAGGGGGTTCCGGTTCTAAAGTATAAAAATAGCAGAGCCGTACCACATCGGGTGAGGCAGGTTGCAGGAGAGTACATTCAGTCCGTAGATGGAAAGTGAGATTAAAATATACACTAAATACAGTGGGGCAAAAAAGTATTTAGTCAGCCACCAATTGTGCAAGTTCTCCCACTAAAAAAGATCATAGGTACACTTCAACTATGACAGACAAAATGAGAAAAAAAATCACATTTGTAGTATTTTTAATTCATTTATTTGCAAAAATCCCAGAACCACACGGGGGGACCTAGTGAATGACCTGCAGAGAGCTGGGACCAAAGTAACAAAGCCTACCATCAGCAAGGGCATTGAAGATGAAACGTGGTTGGGTCTTTCAGCATGACAATGATCCCAAACACACCGCCCGGGCAACGAAGGAGTGGCTTCGTAAGAAGCATTTCAAGGTCCTGGAGTGGCCGAGCCAGTCTTCAGATCTCAACCCCGTAGAAAATCTTTGGAGGGAGTTGAAAGTCCGTGTTGCCCAGCAACAGCCCCAAAACATCTGCATGGAGGAATGGGCCAAAATACCAGCAACAGTGTGTGAAAACCTTGTGAAGACTAAAGAAAACGTTTGACCTCTGTCATTGCCAACAAAGGGTATATAACCAAATACTTATTTTCCACCATAATTTGCAAATAAATTCAATAAAAATCCTACAATGTAATTTTCTGGATTGTTTTTTTCTCATTTTGTCTGTCATAGTTGAAGTGTACCTATGATGAAAATTACAGGCCTCATCTTTTTAAGTAGGAGAACTTGCACAATTGGTGGCTGACTAAATACTTTTTTGCCCCACTGTATATACGAAGAAAACAATATATACATGGGACAGGACAAGACAGACACACGTCCGACTGCTACGCCATCTTGAATAATAATATCACTGACCAAAGCCACACAGCTACCAAAGCCACACAGCTAGTGACCATAACCACACAACTACTGACCACAACTGCTGACCACAACCACACAACTATTAACCACAGCTACTGACAACAAGTAATGAACAAAACTGATGATCGTAACTACATTGACCCCACAACTACTGACCAAATCTACTGACCATAAATACGGACCACAACTACTGAGCACAACAACTGACAACAACTATAGAACACAACTGCTGAGCTCAACCATACAACTACTGACCACAATCACTCTCCACAAGCACACAACTATTGACCACACCGACTGACCACAACCACACAACTACTGACCACAATCACTCCCCACAAGCACACCACTACTGACCATAACCACAGAACTGACCTAAATTACTGACCACAACTACTCATCAATACCACACAATTGCAGACCACAACTACTGAGCAAAACAACTGACCACAACACAACTATTGACCATAACTACTAACCACAACTACCGACCACAACCACACAACTACTGACCACAACCACACAATTACTGACCATACACATACTGACCAAAACTACTGACCAACAACACACATCTAGTGACTACAACCACACAACTACTGAGCACTACTACACAACTTCTGACCTCACATCGAATTAATATAACTGCTGACCACAACCACAAAATGACTAACCACAACCACACAACTACTGACCAAGTATTGACCCCAACTGACCACAACTACGGACCACAAATATTGGTCATCAACACAACTAATTACCACAACTACTGACCACAACCACACGACTACTGACCGCAATCACTTAACTAAACAACCACACAACTTCTGACCACCTCTACTGAGTGCACTACTACTGACCTAACCTAACTGAACACTACCACACAACAACTGACCACAGCTATGGACAACTACCAACCTCAATTACCAACCAAAACTACTGACCACAGCTACTGACAACTACTGACCTCAACTAACAACCAAAACTACTGACCACAGCCTCATAACAACTGACCACAGCCACTGACAACTACTGACCTCAACTACTGGATTGTAAACTGTCATGGTCAAAACATATTGATACAACAGTAGCTAAGATGGGGAGAAGTCTGTCCATAATAAAGCGTTACTCTGCCTTTTTAACAACAAGGCAGATCCTACAGGCTTTTGTTTTGTCACACCTGGACTGTCGTGTTGTCAGGTGTCACAAAAAGAGAGACCTCTGAAAATTACATATGGCTCAGAACAGAGCAGCACGGCTGGACCTTAAATGTACACGGAGAGCGAACATTAATAATATGTACACTACCGTTCAAAAGTTTGGCGTCACTTAGAAATGTCCCTGTTTTTTAAAGAAAAGCACATTGTGTCCATTAAAATAACATCAAATTGATCAGAAATACAGTGTAGACATTGTTAATGTTGTAAATGACTATTGTAGCTGGAAATGGATGATTTTTTATTTTACATAGGAGTACAGAGGCCCATTATCAGCAATCATCACTCCTGTGTTCCAATTACATTTGGAACACAGGAGTGTTGGCATGTTGTGTTAGCTAATCCACGTTTATCATTTTAAAAGGCTAATTGATCATTAGAAAACCCTTTTGCAATTATGTTAGCACAGCTGCAAACTGTTGTTCTAATTAAAGAAGCAATAAAACTGTCCTTCTTTAGACTAGCTGAGTTTCTGGAGCATCAGCATTTGTGGGTTCGATTACAGGCTCAAAATGGCCAGAAACAAAGACCTTTCTTCTGAAACTCATCAGTCTGTTCTTGTTCTGAGAAATGAATGCTATTCCATGTGAGAAATTGCTAAGAAACTGAAGATCTCGTACAACACTGTATTCTACTCCCTTCACAGAACAGTACAAACTGTCTCTAACCAGAATAGAAAGAGGAGTGGGAGGCCCCGGTGCACAACTGAGCAAGAGGACAAGTACAGTAGAGTATCTAGTTTGAGAAACAGAGGCCTCACTAGTCCTCAACTAGCAGCTTCATTAAATAGTACCCGCAAAACACCAGCCTCAACGTCAACAGTGAAGAGACGACACTGGGATTCTGGCCTTTAGACAGAGTTCCCCTGTCCAGTGTCTGTGTTATTTTGCCCATCTTAATCTTTTATTTTTTATTGGCCAGAGATATGGCTTTTTCTTTGCAGCATCCCGTGACTCACCTCTTCACTGTTGACGTTGAGACCGGTGTTTTTTGGGTACTATTTAATGAAGCTGAGTACATCAATAAAGGTTTGGTATACCTCAACTGGTCTGCCATCTAGCCCTGATGTTTTCCCGGACTTAAAGGCTTTAATTAAACCAAGAAGTTCCTCCTCTGTAATTTGGCCTTCACATGAGTCTGTACAGCTGTTCATTTCATATTATTAATAGAATAAAAATCCAACCCTAACCCGTTTTAAAATAAGGCTGTAATACAAAACTGTCAATGGGTCTTAATACAATCTCAGCTCTGTTACAAGTACACTATAGAAAACAAAAGTATGTGGACACCCCTTAAAATTTGTCGACTGCTATTTCAGCCACCACCGTGGCTGACGGGTGTATAAAATCGAGCACACAACCGCGCAATCTCCATAGACAAACATTGACACTAGAATGGCCTTACTGAAAAGCTCAGTGACTTTCAACCTGGCGCTGTCATAGCGTTCCAACAAGTCAGTTCGGCAAAAAAATGTCTGCCTTGCTTGAGCTGCACCGGTCAACTATAAGTGCTGTTATTGTGAAGTGGAAACGTCTAGGAGCAACAACCTAGGCCACACAAGCTCACAGAACGGGACCGCAGAGTGCTGACACGCTTAGCGCGTAAAAATCGTCTGCCCTCGCCGACTGCGAGGCAGGCTTAATCGCCCAACATCAGTGCCCAGCCTCACTAATGTGCTTGTGGCTGAATGGAAGCAAGTCCCAGCAGCAATGTTCCAACATCTAGTGGAAAGCCTCCCCAGAATAGTGGAAGCTGTTATAGCAGCAAAGGGGGGACCAACCACATATTAATGCCCATGATTTTGGAATGAGATGTTGGACGAGCAGGTGTCCACATACTTTTTGTCATGTAGTGTATTCTCCATCATCCCTATTTGTAGTGTTCAGTGGATGACCTTGACGTTTTCGCTCTTTCTTTTTTTCTCTCCTGTGTAGTAATATCAGATCAAGGTCTTGCTGTTCAAAATCTAGCACTTGCAATTCAAAAAGAGACATTTTCGTCTGTGGCTAAAAACTAGTGTCATTAAGCATATAACACCAGACGAGCCTGACATGTAGCTAGCATTTATAAACAGGTATATAACACCAGACTAGCCTGACACGTAGCTAGCATTTGTTAACAGGCATATAACACCGGATCCGGAAGTTAAAAAATTGTCATTAGCAAGTCAAAAGAGTGCCTCAGCCCCTCTTGCTTGGTAAACTACTCTGGCTCCCCCTAGTGGATATCCACAACACAAGGCTCCTCTTGCTTGGTAAACTACTCTAGCTCCCCCTAGTGGATATCCACAACACAAGGCTCCTCTTGCTTGGTAAACTACTCTAGCTCCCCCTAGTGGATATCCACAACACAAGGCTCCTCTTGCTTGGTAAACTACTCTGGCTCCCCCTAGTGGATATCCACTACACAGGGCTCCTCTTGCTTGGTAAACTACTCTGGCTCCCCCTAGTGGATATCCACAACACAAGGCTCCTCTTGCTTGGTAAACTACTCTGGCTCCCCCTAGTGGATATCCACAACACAAGGCTCCTCTTGCTTGGTAGACTACTCTGGCTCCCCCTAGTGGATATCCACAACACAAGGCTCCTCTTGCTTGGTAAACTACTCTGGCTCCCCCTATATCCACAACACAAGTGGATATCCACTCCTCTTGCTTGGTAAACTACTCTGGCTCCCCCTAGTGGATATCCACTACAAGGCTCCTCTTGCTTGGTAAACTACTCTGGCTCCCCCTAGTGGATATCCACTACACAAGGCTCCTCTTGCTTGGTAAGCTACTCTAGCTCCCCCTAGTGGATATACACTAAATCAAATCAAATTTTATTTGTCACATACACATGGTTAGCAGATGTTAATGCGAGTGTAGCGAAATGCTTGTGCTTCTAGTTCCGACAATGCAGTAATAACCAACAAGTAATCTAACTAACAATTCCTAAACTACTGTCTTATACACAGTATAAGGGGATAAAGAATATGTACATAAGGATATATGAATGAGTGATGGTACAGAGCAGCATAGGCAAGATACAGTAGATGGTATCAAGTACACTATATACATATGAGATGAGTATGTAAACAAAGTGGCATAGTTAAAGTGGCTAGTGATACATGTATTACATAAGGATGCAGTCGATGATATAGAGTACAGTATATACGTATGCATATGAGGTGAATAATGTAGGGTAAGTAACATTATATAAGGTAGCATTGTTTAAAGTGGCTAGTGATATATTTACATAATTTCCCATCAATTCCCATTATTAAAGTGGCTGGAGTTGAGTCAGTGTCAGTGTGTTGGCAGCAGCCACTCAATGTTAGTGGTGGCTGTTTAACAGTCTGATGGCCTTGAGATAGAAGCTGTTTTTCAGTCTCTCGGTCCCAGCTTTGATGCACCTGTACTGACCTCGCCTTCTGGATGATAGCGGGGTGAACAGGCAGTGGCTCGGGTGGTTGATGTCCTTGATGATCTTTATGGCCTTCCTGTAACATCGGGTGGTGTAGGTGTCCTGGAGGGCAGGTAGTTTGCCACCGGTGATGCGTTGTGCAGACCTCACTACCCTCTGGAGAGCCTTACGGTTGAGGGCGGAGTAGTTGCCGTACCTGGCGGTGATACAGCCCGCCAGGATGCTCTCGATTGTGCATCTGCAGAAGTTTGTGAGTGCTTTTGTTGACAAGCCGAATTTCTTCAGCCTCCTGAGGTTGAAGAGGCGCTGCTGCGCCTTCTTCACGATGCTGTCTGTGTGAGTGGACCAATTCAGTTTGTCTGTGATGTGTATGCTGAGGAACTTAAAACTTGCTACTCTCTCCACTACTGTTCCATCGATGTGAATAGGGGGGTGTTCCCTCTGCTGTTTCCTGAAGTCCACAATCATCTCCTTAGTTTTGTTGACGTTGAGTGTGAGGTTATTTTCCTGACACCACACTCCGAGGGCCCTCACCTCCTCCCTGTAGGCCGTCTATTTGGGCGGTAAGCAAATTGGAGTGGGTCTAGGGTGTCAGGTAGGGTGGAGGTGATATGGTCCTTGACTAGTCTCTCAAAGCACTACACAAGGCTCCTCTTGCTTGGTAAGCTACTCTGGCTCCCCCTAGTGGATATACACTACCAAATGGACTTACTCTCTGGGCGGAACACAACGAAAAGAGTCCATGCTTCCCCCCACCAAAAACGACTCCACCCATGTGCACGCACTCTAACGTTAACAGAACTGCGGGAAAGCAGTGTTCCTGTGTTCTAGGTGTCCTAGCTAGCTAATGGTGTAGCTCCCGCCTCCCCCTGTGTACCGGCGTCCCAACTAACTAGCTAGCTAGTGCACAGTGTCCTTCGACCTCGCCTGCCGAGCACCCACCCTCGCCGTAACGTTAACAGAACTGCGGGAAAGCAATGCACGACAGGCAGAAGCGACGGACACTGTCTTCTTCTTCTTCTGTGGATTTTTATATGGCGGTTGGCAATTACATTTACATTACATTTAAGTCATTTAGCAGACGCTCTTATCCAGAGCGACTTACAAATTGGTGAATTCACCTTCTGACATCCAGTGGAACAGCCACTTTACAATAGTGCATCTAAATCATTTAAGGGGGGGTGAGAAGGATTACTTATCCTATCCTAGGTATTCCTTGAAGAGGTGGGGTTTCAGGTGTCTCCGGAAGGTGGTGATTGACTCCGCTGTCCTGGCGTCGTGAGGGAGTTTGTTCCACCATTGGGGGGCCAGAGCAGCGAACAGTTTTGACTGGGCTGAGCGGGAACTGTACTTCCTCAGTGGTAGGGAGGCGAGCAGGCCAGAGGTGGATGAACGCAGTGCCCTTGTTTGGGTGTAGGGCCTGATCAGAGCCTGGAGGTACTGCGGTGCCGTTCCCCTCACAGCTCCGTAGGCAAGCACCATGGTCTTGTAGCGGATGCGAGCTTCAACTGGAAGCCAGTGGAGAGAGCGGAGGAGCGGGGTGACGTGAGAGAACTTGGGAAGGTTGAACACCAGACGGGCTGCGGCGTTCTGGATGAGTTGTAGGGGTTTAATGGCACAGGCAGGGAGCCCAGCCAACAGCGAGTTGCAGTAATCCAGACGGGAGATGACAAGTGCCTGGATTAGGACCTGCGCCGCTTCCTGTGTGAGGCAGGGTTGTACTCTGCGGATGTTGTAGAGCATGAACCTACAGGAACGGGCCACCGCCATGATGTTAGTTGAGAACGACAGGGTGTTGACCAGGATCACGCCAAGGTTCTTAGCGCTCTGGGAGGAGGACACAATGGAGTTGTCAACCGTGATGGCGAGATCATGGAACGGGCAGTCCTTCCCCGGGAGGAAGAGCAGCTCCGTCTTGCTGAGGTTCAGCTTGAGGTGGTGATCCGTCATCCACACTGATATGTCTGCCAGACATGCAGAGATGCGATTCGCCACCTGGTCATCAGAAGGGGAAAGGAGAAGATTAATTGTGTGTCGTCTGCATAGCAATGATAGGAGAGACCATGTGAGGTTATGACAGAGCCAAGTGACTTGGTGTATAGCGAGAATAGGAGAGGGCCTAGAACAGAGCCCTGGGGGACACCAGTGGTGAGAGCGCGTGGCGAGGAGACAGATTCTCGCCACGCCACCTGGTAGGAGCGACCTGTCAGGTAGGACGCAATCCAAGCGTGGGCCGCGCCGGAGATGCCCAACTCGGAGAGGGTGGAGAGGAGGATCTGATGGTTCACAGTATCGAAGGCAGCCGATAGGTCTAGAAGGATGAGAGCAGAGGAGAGAGAGTTAGCTTTAGCGGTGCGGAGCGCCTCCGTGATACAGAGAAGAGCAGTCTCAGTTGAATGACTAGTCTTGAAACCTGACTGATTTGGATCAAGAAGGTCATTCTGAGAGAGATAGCGGGAGAGCTGGCCAAGGACGGCACGTTCAAGAGTTTTGGAGAGAAAAGAAAGAAGGGATACTGGTCTGTAGTTGTTGACATCGGAGGGATCGAGTGTAGGTTTTTTCAGAAGGGGTGCAACTCTCGCTCTCTTGAAGACGGAAGGGACGTAGCCAGCGGTCAGGGATGAGTTGATGAGCGAGGTGAGGTAAGGGAGAAGGTCTCCGGAAATGGTCTGGAGAAGAGAGGAGGGGATAGGGTCAAGCGGGCAGGTTGTTGGGCGGCCGGCCGTCACAAGAAGCGAGATTTCATCTGGAGAGAGAGGGAGAAAGAGGTCAGAGCACAGGGTAGGGCAGTGTGAGCAGAACCAGCGGTGTCGTTTGACTTAGCAAACGAGGATCGGATGTCGTCGACCTTCTTTTCAAAATGGTTGACGAAGTCATCTGCAGAGAGGGAGGGGGGGGGGGGGAGGAGGATTCAGGAGGGAGGAGAAGGTGGCAAAGAGCTTCCTAGGGTTAGAGGCAGATGCTTGGAATTTAGAGTGGTAGAAAGTGGCTTTAGCAGCAGAGACAGAGGAGGAAAATGTAGAGAGGAGGGAGTGAAAGGATGCCAGGTCCGCAGGGAGGCCAGTTTTTTCTTACATTTCTGCTCGGCTGACTGGAGACATTATGTGAGTTCTGTAATGAGTTGTCGAGTCCACTGGAGCGGGAGGGGAGGACCGAGCCGGCCTGGAGGATAGGGGACATAGAGAGTCAAAGGATGCAGAAAGGGAAGAGAGGAGGGTTGAGGAGGCAGAATCAGGAGATAGGTTGGAGAAGGTATGAGCAGAGGGAAGAGATGATAGGATGGAAGAGGAGAGAGTAGCGGGGGAGAGAGAGCGAAGGTTGGGACGGCGCGATACCATCCGAGTAGGGGCAGTGTGGGAAGTGTTGGATGAGAGCGAGAGGGAAAAGGATACAAGGTAGTGGTCGGAGACTTGGAGGAGTTGCAATGAGGTTAGTGGAAGAACAGCATCTAGTAAAGATGAGGTTGAGCGTATTGCCTGCCTTGTGAGTAGGGGGGAAGGTGAGAGGGTGAGGTCAAAAGAGGAGAGGAGTGGAAAGAAGGAGGCAGAGAGGAATGAGTCAAAGGTAGACGTGGGGAGGTTAAAGTCGCCCAGGACTGTGAGAGGTGAGCCGTCCTCAGGAAAGGAGCTTATCAAGGCATCAAGCTCATTGATGAACTCTCCGAGGGAACCTGGAGGGCGATAAATGATAAGGATGTTAAAGCTTGAAAGGGCTGGTAACTGTGACAGCATGGAATTCAAAGGAGGCGATAGACAGATGGGTAAGGGGAGAAAGAGAGAATGACCACTTGGGAGAGATGAGGATCCCGGTGCCACCACCCCGCTGACCAGAAGCTCTCGGGGTGTGCGAGAACACGTGGGCGGACGAAGAGAGAGCAGTAGGAGTAGCAGTGTTATCTGTGGTGATCCATGTTTCCGTCAGTGCCAAGAAGTCGAGGGACTGGAGGGAGGCATAGGCTGAGATGAACTCTGCCTTGTTGGCCGCAGATCGGCAGTTCCAGAGGCTACCGGAGACCTGGAACTCCACGTGGGTCGTGCGCGCTGGGACCACCAGATTAGGTGGCGCGCCACGCGGTGTGGAGCGTTTGTATGGTCTGTGCAGAGAGGAGAGAACAGGGATAGATAGACACATAGTTGACAGGCTACAGAAGAGGCTACGCTAATGCAAAGGAGATTGGAATGACAAGTGGACTACACATCTCGAATGTTCAGAAAGTTAAGCTTACGTAGCAAGAATCTTATTGACTAAAATGATTGAAATGATACAATACTGCTGGAGTAGGCTAGCTGGCAGTGGCTGCGTTGTTGACACTACACTAATCACTACACTAATCAAGTCGTTCCGTCGAGTGTAATAGTTTCTACAGTGCTGCTATTCGGGGGCTAGCTGGCTAGCTGGCTAGCTAGCAGTGTTGATTGCGTTACGTTACGTTAAAAGAACGACAATAGCTGGCTAGCTAACCTAGAAAATCGCTCTAGACTACACAATTGTCTTAGATACAAAGACGGCTATGTAGCTAGCTAGCTACGATCAAACAAATCAAACCGTTGTACTGTAATGAAGTGAAATTAAAATGTGATACTACCTGTGGAGCGAAGCGGAATGTTGACCGGGTAGTTGAAGTTCTATTCGGTAGAGGTTGGCTAGCTGTTGGCTAGCTAGCTAGCAGTATCTCCTACGTTAAGGACGACAAATAGCTGGCTAGCTAACCTCGGTAAATTAAGATAATCACTCTAAGTCTACACACTCTAAACTACACAATTATCTTGGATACGAAGACAGCAAAGACAACTATGTAGCTAGCTAACACTACACTAATCGAGTCGTTCAGTTGAGTGTAATAGTTTCTACAGTGCTGGTGGACGGTGGACGTTAGCTAGCTGCTTAGCTAGCTGCTGGGCAGATAGCAGTGTAGACTACGTTAGACGACGAAATACGATAATTACGCAATTATCTTTGATACAAAGACGGCTATGTAGCTAGCTAAGAAGAAATTGCTAAGATTAGACAAATCAAACCGTTGTACTATAATGAAATGTAATGAAAATGTAATGAAAAGTTATACTACCTGCGGACCGAAGTGTAGATGCGACCGCTCGCTCCAACCCGGAAATGAACTGTAAAGGTACATTACCACCTCCAATTGGACTGGAATGTCGCCCTCCACTCCCACCTCTGTACCAGAGTCCCACTGTAGCTTAAACATTCACCAATAGAAGTATATGCAGGAACCCTCACATGTGAATTGCGGTCCCCAGTCACACCTTTCTCTAGCTTTAATGGTGTGCCACAAAAAGACTAAAAAGAAGCATACTATCTCAATAAAACACAATTTTCCAAAGCCATTTTTGGATTTTCTGACAACTTCCGTGTTCAGCCAATCAGGTCCCAGCAGTCTGTTGTTAATCCCTGGCTGAACACTGGGTGCAATATCATGAAGTAGCATTAGCCACTCTAGCAAGGGTGGTGGAAAATTGTGTTTTGTTAAGACAGTAGGCATATTTTCCCATTTTTTCCCCCAACGGACATAAAGATATGGAGGAATCTGATGCCTTTCTAGCCAGAATGGAAGATGTTTTGTGTAGGAACTGGTTGCAGTAGGACACCAGTGTATTTTCGTCTGGACACAGCCTAGATGATAGTGGAGATCTAGCGCCCACTAGTGGTTGCATAGGATAGCCTAGAACCTGTATAGGAATGGATGATGATAATAGAGATCTATCTGTTCTTTTTTTCTGGGTAAGTCTCTAAGAGCTTTGCAAACCTGGATTGTACAATATTTCCCATTATTATTTATTTTTGTATTTTTCAAGCTCTGTCAAGTCGGTTGTTCAAGTCTTGCCATAGATTTAAGTCAAAACTGTAACTAGGACACTCAGTGTCACGAATACCACCGAAGGTGGCTCCCTTCCTGCACGGGTGGCGGTCGTCGTCACCGGTCTATTAGCTGCCACTGAAGGTGGCTCCCCTTCCTGCTCGGGTGGCGCTCGGCGGTCGTCGTGGCTCCCCTTCCTGCTCGGTCTATTAGCTGCCACTGAAGGTGGCTCCCCTTCCTGCTCGGGTGGCGCTCGGCGGTCGTCGTGGCCGGTCTATTAGCTGCCACTGAAGGTGGCTCCCCTTCCTGCTCGGGTGGCGCTCGGCGGTCGTCGTGGCCGGTCTATTAGCTGCCACCGATACCTTTGTCCTTTTCGTTTGTTTTGGTCTAATTGTTTTCACCTGTTCCTTGTTGGGGTTTTGGGATGGGTGTTATTTAAGTTCGTTTTGCCCGCTGGTGTTTGTGCGGGCTTGTTGGTTGTTACGTTTGGTGATGTATCGTGTTTTGGTTTTGGGTTTTTCGCTGTCCAGTGTGCGTCTAGGTTTTGGGTTGGTTTAGCGCCAGTGTTTTGGGCATTCACCCATGTTTTGGACCTGTTATGATTTGAAGGACATTAAAGCTTTTTCCCATTCATTTCACTCTCTGCATCTGACTCCTCACTCATTTCACTCACCCGTCGTTACACTCAGGAACATTCATTGTCGTCTTGGTATGTAACTCCAGTGATGTACTGGGCCGTACGCACTACCCTCTGAAGTGCCTTGCTGTCGGAGGCCTCCAAATGCGGAAGGCCTCCAAATGCGGAAGGCCTCTATTGACGGATGTGGTATTTTGAGACACAGCCCATGCAAGAAACATCTCTAGCTTAAACAGACACATTCTGATTGGGATTTTTGTATTATGCTAATTAGATTACCTCAGGGGCACCGTAGTTTTTATTTTATTTTCATGATTTAAAAATAAATTACCTAAGTACTTTACACCACTGCTTAACAATACTTACAGTTTGCAATGATAGTACATTTTTTCACATCTAAGTGAGTGATAACCTTTTATGAGACCATGTAGCTTGTCTATGGCAGTTTTAGTCTTACTTACTGTTATTGACTGTAGACATTATGGCGAGTTCTGTAAGGGTTGTCGCTTGTCCAGAGAGGATGGAAAACTTTAGTGGAAAACTTATTGAAAACTCTTTGGCTTGACTGCCTGTGATGTCACCTTTAGGCCAGGTGGGGGCATAAGAATGTGAGGAATTTTACAACACTTCTACAGATAGCTACAAGGATTACATTCTCTGCATGAATTAATTGAAAATGAAAAAAGGAAATCGGTTATATTGTCTGACTCCGTGTTAACGTAGAACCATAGATAACTGGATTTTGATCTACTAAATATATGCCACCGAGTAGGATCCCTCTTATGGTAAAACAACAAACATTTTCGAATTAAATTATTAATGCAGTTTACCATTAGGTCTAAATCAAAATGTTGATAATTATGTACAAATTAACTTTATTGTCGACTTTTTTGGTGAACTGACATTATTGTCAGAAGTATGTCCCGCCCATTTAACCCTCACAGTATTTTCCGCACCTTCATTGGTTTCACACATGGAAGGCGTTGGTATAATGAACCCTAGTCCATTTTGACTGGATAGCGTTACGTCACTCAAAACTGTTGCTTGGCAGCGTTACTTGGTGGTGTTGTCAAGCGGAGGCTTACTGTTGCTGCAATTAAAATTCCTGCCTTGGATGTGGACTATGGGTCCAGTTCATCACTTTACAAACACTGAGTGAGTAGCGTTTTTTTGTCGTCCATTAGAAATACTGAGTAGGTAGGAAAATACCGTACGTTTAAGATGACGTGTTTTTATCAGCCGTTTTATTTAGGCATTTAGTGCGTAGTATCCCCTCTGTAGAGCACGTAGTTAGGTTACTCGATGCTGGATCTGTTTGGCTAGCAAGCTAACGTTAGATCAAGGGCATAATGTCAACCCTGTACTGTGTAACGTTAAGTGCAATGTTCTCGTGTTGGATTTTCTTGTTCTTTGTTTTCTTATGTTGTTTAGCTGTCTAGTATTGATATGATAGAGAGCTCTCTAGCTGCCTGACACCCAGTACAGTAATATGTGTGGGTTAAAAAACATGCTCCTGCTAGCCATTTGCATCATCATCAACACACACATATATATATATAGAGGCTCTACCGGACCTTTTGAACATTGATTTGAGTTATGGCTGAGATATTGTCTAGGTCTAGCCTAACTGTGGATATTTAACATGTAGCTTCATACAATTAACCTATAATCCAATTACTAATAGGCCTGCACTGCATAGGAGTAGGGTTTACAGGTTTCATTACTAATAGTTATGTACTGTATAGGAGTAGGGTTTCCAGGTTTCATTACTAATAGGTCTGTACTGTATAGGAGTAGGGTTTCCAGGTTTCATTACTAATAGGTCTGTACTGTATAGGAGTAGGGTTTCCAGGTTTCATTACTAATAGGTCTGTACTGCATAGGAGTAGGGTTTCCAGGTTTCATTACTAATAGGTCTGTACTGTATAGGAGTAGGGTTTCCAGGTTTCATTACTAATAGGTATATACTGTATAGGAGTAGGGTTTCAGGTTTCATTACTAATAGGTATGTACTGTATAGGAGTAGGGTTTCCAGGTTTCATTACTAATAGGTCTGTACTGTATAGGAGTAGGGTTTCAGGTTTCATTACTAATAGGTATGTACTGTATAGGAGTAGGGTTTCCAGGTTTCATTACTAATAGGTCTGTACTGTATAGGAGTAGGGTTTCCAGGTTTCATTACTAATAGGTATGTACTGTATAGGAGTAGGGTTTCCAGGTTTCATTACTAATAGGTATGTACTGTATAGGAGTAGGGTTTCCAGGTTTCATTACTAATAGGTCTGTACTGTATAGGAGTAGGGTTTCCAGGTTTCATTACTAATAGGTCTGTACTGTATAGGAGTAGGGTTTACAGGTTTCATTACTAATAGGTATGTACTGCGTAGGAGTAGGGTTTCCAGGTTTCATTACTAATAGGTATGTACTGTATAGGAGTAGGGTTTCCAGGTTTCATTACTAATAGGCCTGCACTGCATAGGAGTAGGGTTTCCAGGTTTCATTACTAATAGGTCTGTACTGTATAGGAGTAGGGTTTCCAGGTTTCATTACTAATAGGTATGTACTGTATAGGAGTAGGGTTTCCAGGTTTCATTACTAATAGGTCTGTACTGTATAGGAGTAGGGTTTCCAGGTTTCATTACTAATAGGCCTGCACTGCATAGGAGTAGGGTTTCCAGGTTTCATTACTAATAGGTATGTACTGTATAGGAGTAGGGTTTCCAGGTTTCATTACTAATAGGTCTGTACTGTATAGGATTAGGGTTTCCAGGTTTCATTACTAATAGGTCTGCACTGCATAGGAGTAGGGTTTCCAGGTTTCATTACTAATAGGTATGTACTGTATAGGAGTAGGGTTTCCAGGTTTTAATACTAATAGGTCTGTACTGTATAGGAGTAGGGTTTCCAGGTTTCATTACTAATAGGTCTGTACTGTATAGGATTAGGGTTTCCAGGTTTCATTACTAATAGGTCTGCACTGCATAGGAGTAGGGTTTCCAGGTTTCATTACTAATAGGTATGTACTGTATAGGATTAGGGTTTCAAGGTTTCATTACTAATAGACCCTTACTGTATAGGAGTAGGGTTACAAGGTTTTAACTCTAATAGGTCTGTACTGTATAGGAGTAGGGTTTCCAGGTTTCATTACTAATAGGTCTGTACTGCATAGGAGTAGGGTTTCCAGGTTTCATTACTAATAGGTATGTACTGTATAGGATTAGGGTTTCAAGGTTTCATTACTAATAGGTCTGTACTGTATAGGAGTAGGGTTTCCAGGTTTCATTACTAATAAGTATGTACTGTATAGGATTAGGGTTTCAAGGTTTCATTACTAATAGGTCTGTACTGTATAGGAGTAGGGTTTCCAGGTTTCATTACTAATAGGTCTGTACTGTATAGGAGTAGGGTTTCCAGGTTTCATTACTAATAGACCCTTACTGTATAGGAGTAGGGTTTCCAGGTTTCATTACTAATAGGTCTGTACTGTATAGGAGTAGGGTTTCCAGGTTTCATTACTAATAGGTCTGTACTGTATAGGAGTAGGGTTTCCAGGTTTCATTACTAATAGGTATGTACTGCATAGGAGTAGGGTTTCCAGGTTTCATTACTAATAGGTCTGTACTGTATAGGAGTAGGGTTTCCAGGTTTCATTACTAATAGGTATGTACTGTATAGGAGTAGGGTTTCCAGGTTTCATTACTAATAGGTATGTACTATATAGGAGTAGGGTTTCCAGGTTTCATTACTAATAGGTCTGTACTGTATAGGAGTAGGGTTTCCAGGTTTCATTACTAATAGGTCTGTACTGTATAGGAGTAGGGTTTACAGGTTTCATTACTAATAGGTATGTACTGCGTAGGAGTAGGGTTTCCAGGTTTCATTACTAATAGGTATGTACTGTATAGGAGTAGGGTTTCCAGGTTTCATTACTAATAGGCCTGCACTGCATAGGAGTAGGGTTTCCAGGTTTCATTACTAATAGGTCTGTACTGTATAGGAGTAGGGTTTCCAGGTTTCATTACTAATAGGTATGTACTGTATAGGAGTAGGGTTTCCAGGTTTCATTACTAATAGGTCTGTACTGTATAGGAGTAGGGTTTCCAGGTTTCATTACTAATAGGCCTGCACTGCATAGGAGTAGGGTTTCCAGGTTTCATTACTAATAGGTATGTACTGTATAGGAGTAGGGTTTCCAGGTTTCATTACTAATAGGTCTGTACTGTATAGGATTAGGGTTTCCAGGTTTCATTACTAATAGGTCTGCACTGCATAGGAGTAGGGTTTCCAGGTTTCATTACTAATAGGTATGTACTGTATAGGAGTAGGGTTTCCAGGTTTTAATACTAATAGGTCTGTACTGTATAGGAGTAGGGTTTCCAGGTTTCATTACTAATAGGTCTGTACTGTATAGGATTAGGGTTTCCAGGTTTCATTACTAATAGGTCTGCACTGCATAGGAGTAGGGTTTCCAGGTTTCATTACTAATAGGTATGTACTGTATAGGATTAGGGTTTCAAGGTTTCATTACTAATAGACCCTTACTGTATAGGAGTAGGGTTACAAGGTTTTAACTCTAATAGGTCTGTACTGTATAGGAGTAGGGTTTCCAGGTTTCATTACTAATAGGTCTGTACTGCATAGGAGTAGGGTTTCCAGGTTTCATTACTAATAGGTATGTACTGTATAGGATTAGGGTTTCAAGGTTTCATTACTAATAGGTCTGTACTGTATAGGAGTAGGGTTTCCAGGTTTCATTACTAATAAGTATGTACTGTATAGGATTAGGGTTTCAAGGTTTCATTACTAATAGGTCTGTACTGTATAGGAGTAGGGTTTCCAGGTTTCATTACTAATAGGTCTGTACTGTATAGGAGTAGGGTTTCCAGGTTTCATTACTAATAGACCCTTACTGTATAGGAGTAGGGTTTCCAGGTTTCATTACTAATAGGTCTGTACTGTATAGGAGTAGGGTTTCCAGGTTTCATTACTAATAGGTCTGTACTGTATAGGAGTAGGGTTTCCAGGTTTCATTACTAATAGGTATGTACTGCATAGGAGTAGGGTTTCCAGGTTTCATTACTAATAGGTCTGTACTGTATAGGAGTAGGGTTTCCAGGTTTCATTACTAATAGGTATGTACTGCATAGGAGTAGGGTTTCCAGGTTTCATTACTAATAGGTCTGCACTGTATAGGAGTAGGGTTTCCAGGTTTCATTACTAATAGGTCTGTACTGTATAGGAGTAGGGTTTCCAGGTTTCATTACTAATAGGTATGTACTGTATAGGATTAGGGTTTCAAGGTTTCATTACTAATAGACCCTTACTGTATAGGAGTAGGGTTACAAGGTTTTAACTCTAATAGGTCTGTACTGTATAGGAGTAGGGTTTCCAGGTTTCATTACTAATAGACCCTCACTGTATAGGAGTAGGGTTTCCAGGTTTCATTACTAATAGGCCCTCACTGTATAGGTGTAGCCTACTTTGCTTGCTCGCTAGCCAACTACGGCTAACTCAGTCACGTCAAACGTCAGAAAGAATAACTACAGTTGCTGCATTTGTTTAATTTGTTTTCTAGAGACATTTATTTGTCTACATCCATAACGATGACCTAATGAGGCGTGATTTCACCTGGCCTAGAAAATGTGCTCTCTCGTCAGGAAACTGTTGTTCAGAGGAGCTAGCCAACAACACAGCAAACACAATCACCTCAAACTAAAGCTGGAAAGACTACAAACTAGCTGCACTTCGTTTCGTTTGACCTTTTTATCAATTTACATTTCTTTGTATATATCCATGTGCACTATCAGTTAAATGTTTGGACACACCTACTCATTCCAGGGGTTCTTTATTTTTGTACTATTTTCTACATTGTAGAATAATAGTGAAAAAAACACATGGAATCATTTAGTAACCAAAAAAGTGTTAAACAAATCCAAATATATTTGAGAATCTTCAAAGGAGCCACCCTTTGCCTTGATGACAGCTTTGCACACTCTTGGACTTATTCTAAAGAAATAAAAACAATGGTCAAAAAGACTGTGAACAATAACAGTAACAAGGCTGTATACAGTAGCGAGGCTGTATACAGTAGCGAGGCTGTATACAGTAGCGAGGCTGTATACAGTAGCGAGGCTGTATACAGTAGCGAGGCTGTATACAGTAGAGAGGCTGTATACAGTAGAGAGGCTGTATACAGTAGCGAGGCTGTATACAGTAGAGGCTATAAAAGTTGCGAGGCTGTATACAGTAGCGAGGCTGTATACAGTAGCGAGGCTGTATACAGTAGAGGCTATAAAAGTTGCGAGGCTGTATACAGTAGAGAGGCTGTATACAGTAGAGAGGCTGTATACAGTAGAGAGGCTGTATACAGTAGAGAGGATGTATACAGTAGAGAGGCTATAAAAGTAGCGAGGCTACATAGACATCGGTTCGTCAGGCTGATTGAGGTAGTATGTACATGTAGATATGGTTAAAGTGACTATGCATTCAGTATATGATGAACAGAGAGTAGCAGTAGCCTCGCTACTGTTATTTTATTGTTGCTCTTTAATTATTAGTTATTTTTCTTTTTTACTTCAGTTTATTTTAGTAAATACTTTCTTAACACTTATTTTTCTCAATTAAGGGCTTGTAAATAAGCATTTCACTGTAAGGAGAAACACCTTACAACACCTGTTGTATTTGGCGCATGTGACATACAATTTGATTTGATTTAAAATTTTGCCAGCTGATTCATGATTTCGACTGGCTGAGAAACGCTGCCTGCATGTCTGTCTTGTCCCGACTCCCGACACGTTAATTACTATGGGAAAGCTGGAGATCAAATTTTAATATTGAAACAACATTGCAAATGTCAGCGAGACAGACAGCAAGGGTGATACACATCTCCACTGTTAAACTAAATGTTAGTCGAAAGGAAATGTGAGATAATGTCTAGATGCTTTTTATAGTGGAGATCAAGTTTATAAATTGCCTGGCTGGGCTGATGAGACAGTGGATTGTGCAGTCAGATGGAACAGAGTAAATAGACATTTTAACATTTTAACTTCTGGAATAGACATCGGCTGGAATGCGCTTTTAACCAATCTGCATTCAGGATTACACCCACCCGTTGTATAATATAATAGGTCTCCTTGTTGTCATTGGCAACAATTGTTCCCTAATTTTCTTATATAATCCAGATGTTTATTTTCAGGAGCATATCTGTTTTTCTCTTGTCGTCTGTGTTCAGTAACACTGTGCTGGTGAGGATAATTTGCCAGCTGATTTGAAGGTGTTGAATTCCACTGACTCTGTCCATTACCACACATGATTCATCCTGTTGTTGGAAATGAAATGAAGGCATGATCCTCTACACTGCTCACTGCATTCCTGTTCACATTGTGCAGCGGTTGCTGCTGAAACAAAAGAGGAAGGATCATCTGTGAGTTCAGCTGTTTGCAGAGCTTAGTTGTTCAGATCAGCCACCACCTATAATCACCTTCTGATCTGAGCCTGTCAGTTAGTGGAGAGAGAGGGAGCAGCAGTCATGTTGACTGTACTAGGATGCTGCTGGCCTGGTTTATTTTAGCTGTGGATTCTGCATACTGAACCCACAGCTATGTGGGAGATGAGGAGAGGAGGTGTTCATGAACAGTCAGCACTTAAAGGGATAGCTCACTCATAAAAGTTGGCCAGGTGTTTTCAGACCTAAAAAGTTAGCCTAATTATGTTTGATTCCTCTGCTCATTGTTGTGACTTCTTCTGTGTCCAGCTGAGGATGATCCGGTGAGGGAAAACCATTGAAAGGAGAATGTGTCGTGTCCTGAGGCCCACTGGTAGTCAACCCCTCCCAGGAGCCAGGAGACAAGCCCAGACCCCCCTCCTTTAGCTGGGACACCTCTCTGACCCCACCTTGGACCTCACCCCAGCTGCCTTTTAACTTCATGAAGAACTCTGACGTTGGTGATGTGATGAATAAATTTGAAGTCCTTGGGATCGTAGGTGAAGGTAAGATCACTAGCTACGTTACCACCTTACCCACATAATTGTTAGAAAGCCTCTGTATGTGTGTGTGCCGGCACGCCTGCTTATGGATCATGAAGCACTATAGAAATTAGAGGTCGACCGATTAATTGGAATGGCCGATTAATTAGGGCCAATTTCAAGCCCAGGGAGGAGCGAGGAGAGGGACGGAAGCTATACTGTTACACTGGCAATACTAAAGTGCCTATAAGAACATCCAATAGTCAAAGGTTAATGAAATACAAATGTTACAGAGGGAAATAGTCCTATAATTCCGATAATAACTACAACCTAAAACTTCTTACCTGGGAATATTGAAGACTCATGTTAAAAGGAACCACCAGCTTTCATATGTTCTCATGTTCTGAGCAAGGAACTTAAACATTAGCTTTCTTACATGGCACATATTGCACTTTTACTTTCTTCTCCAAAACTTTGTTTTTGCATTATTTAAACCAAATTGAACATGTTTCATTATTTACTTGATGCTAAATTTATTTTATTGATGTATTATATTAAGTTAGAATAAATGTTCATTCAGTATTGTTGTAATTGTCATTATTACAAATGAATAAATAAAAATCGGCCGAGGTATCGGTGTTGAAAAATCATAATCGGTAGACCTCTAATAGAAATCAGAACATTTTCAGACGAGGCTATTGTACCAGCCAGCCAGCCAGCCATGGTAACATGTCTTTCTCATGTCTTTCTCTCTCATGTTGTTGGTTTCCTGCGGTTTCAATGAGTAGATGCAAAGTGTCAGACACTCTGCCCAGTCCCTTCCCCAGCCCCATCCCCTGTACCCAGTCCCTTCCCCAGCCCCATCCCCTGTACCCAGTCCCTTCCCCAGCCCCATCCCCTGTACCCAGTCCCTTCCCCGCCCCATCCCCTGTACCCAGTCCCTTCCCCCGCCCCATCCCCTGTACCCAGCCCCTTCCCCAGCCCCATCCCCTGTACCCAGTCCCTTCCCCCGCCCCATCCCCTGTACCCAGTCCCTTCCCCCCCCCATCCCCCCTACCCAGCCCCATCCCCTTACCTAGCCCCATCCCCTCTACCCTGTCCCTTCCCAGCCCCATCCCCTTACCTAGCCCCATCCCCTCTACCCTGTCCCTACCCAGCCCCATCCCCTTACCTAGCCCCATCCCCTCTACCCTGTCCCTTCCCCAGCCCCATCTCCTCTTCCCAGTCCCTTCCCCAGCCCCATCTCCTCTACCCAGTCCCTTCCCCAGCACCATCCCCTCTACCCAGTCCCTTCCCCATCCCTTCCCCAGCCCCATCCCCTCTACCCAGTCCCTTCCCCAGCCCCATCCTCTCTACCCAGTCCCTTCCCCAGCCCCATCCTCTCTACCCAGTCCCTTACCCAGTCCCATCCCCTCCCCCCAGTCCCTTCCCCAGCCCCATCTCCTCTACCCAGTCCCTTCCCCAGCCCCATCTCCTCTTCCCAGTCCCTTCCCCAGCCCCATCTCCTCTACCCAGTCCCTTCCCCAGCCCCATCTCCTCTACCCAGTCCCTTCCCCATCCCTTCCCCAGCCCCATCTCCTCTTCCCAGTCCCTTCCCCAGCCCCATCTCCTCTACCCAGTCCCTTCCCCAGCCCCATCTCCTCTACCCAGTCCCTTCCCCATCCCTTCCCCAGCCCCATCCCTCTTCCCAGTCCCTTCCCCAGCCCCATCTCCTCTACCCAGCCCCATCCCCTCTACCCAGTCCCTTCCCCAGCCCCATCTCCTCTACCCAGCCCCATCCCCTCTAACCAGTCCCTTCCCCAGCCCCATCTCCTCTTCCCAGTCCCTTCCCCAGCCCCATCCCCTCTACCCAGTCCCTTCCCCAGCCCCATCTCCTCTTCCCAGTCCCTTCCCCAGCCCCATCTCCTCTTCCCAGTCCCTTCCCCAGCCCCATCCCCCCTCTACCCAGTCCCTTCCCCAGCCCCATCTCCTCTTCCCAGTCCCTTCCCCAGCCCCATCTCCTCTTCCCAGTCCCTTCCCCAGCCCCATCCCCTCTACCCAGTCCCTTCCCCAGCCCCATCTCCTCTTCCCAGTCCCTTCCCCATCCCTTCCCCAGCCCCATCTCCTCTTCCCCATCCCTTCCCCAGCCCCATCTCCTCTTCCCCAGTCCCTTCCCCATCCCTTCCCCAGCCCCATCTCCTCTTCCCAGTCCCTTCCCCAGCCCCATCTCCTCTACCCAGCCCCATCCCCTCTAACCAGTCCCTTCCCCAGCCCCATCTCCTCTTCCCCAGTCCCTTCCCCAGCCCCATCTCCTCTTCCCAGTCCCTTCCCCAGCCCCATCCCCTCTACCCAGTCCCTTCCCCAGCCCCATCTCCTCTTCCCAGTCCCTTCCCCAGCCCCATCTCCTCTTCCCAGTCCCTTCCCCAGCCCCATCCCCTCTACCCAGTCCCTTCCCCAGCCCCATCTCCTCTTCCCAGTCCCTTCCCCAGCCCCATCTCCTCTTCCCAGTCCCTTCCCCAGCCCCATCCCCTCTACCCAGTCCCTTCCCCAGCCCCATCTCCTCTTCCCAGTCCCTTCCCCATCCCTTCCCCAGCCCCATCTCCTCTTCCCAGTCCCTTCCCCAGCCCCATCTCCTCTACCCAGTCCCTTCCCCAGCCCCATCTCCTCTACCCAGTCCCTTCCCCATCCCTTCCCCAGCCCCATCTCCTCTTCCCAGTCCCTTCCCCAGCCCCATCTCCTCTACCCAGCCCCATCCCCTCTACCCAGTCCCTTCCCCAGCCCCATCTCCTCTACCCAGCCCCATCCCCTCTACCCAGTCCCTTCCCCAGCCCCATCTCCTCTTCCCAGTCCCTTCCCCAGCCCCATCTCCTCTTCCCAGTCCCTTCCCCAGCCCCATCCCCTCTACCCAGTCCCTTCCCCAGCCCCATCTCCTCTTCCCAGTCCCTTCCCCAGCCCCATCTCCTCTTCCCAGTCCCTTCCCCAGCCCCATCCCCTCTACCCAGTCCCTTCCCCAGCCCCATCTCCTCTTCCCAGTCCCTTCCCCAGCCCCATCCCCTCTACCCAGTCCCTTCCCCAGCCCCATCTCCTCCACCCAGCCCCATCCCCTCTACCCAGTCCCTTCCCCAGCCCCATCTCCTCTACCCAGTCCCTTCCCCAGCCCCATCTCCTCTACCCAGTCCCTTCCCCATCCCTTCCCCAGCCCCATCTCCTCTACCCAGTCCCTTCCCCAGCCCCATCTCCTCTACCCAGTCCCTTCCCCATCCCTTCCCCAGCCCCATCTCCTCTTCCCAGTCCCTTCCCCAGCCCCATCCCCTCTACCCAGTCCCTTCCCCAGCCCCATCTCCTCTACCCAGTCCCTTCCCCAGCCCCATCCCCTCTACCCAGTCCCTTCCCCAGCCCCATCCTCTCTACCCAGTCCCTTCCCCAGCCCCATCCCCTCTACCCAGTCCCTTCCCCAGCCCCATCCTCTCTACCCAGTCCCTTACCCAGTCCCATCCCCTCCCCCCAGTCCCTTCCCCATCCCCATCCCCTCTACCCAGTCCCTTCCCCAGCCCCATCCTCTCTACCCAGTCCCTTACCCAGTCCCCATCCCTCTCAGCCCCATCTCCTCTACCCAGTCCCATCCCCTCCCCCCAGTCCCTTCCCCATCCCCATCCCCTCTACCCAGTCCCTTCCCCAGCCCCATCCTCTCTACCCAGTCCCTTACCCAGCCCCATCTCCTCTAACCAGTCCCTTCCCCAGCCCCATCTCCTCTTCCCAGTCCCTTCCCCAGCCCCATCTCCTCTTCCCAGTCCCTTCCCCAGCCCCATCTCCTCTACCCAGTCCCTTCCCCAGCCCCATCTCCTCTTCCCAGTCCCTTCCCCAGCCCCATCTCCTCTACCCAGTCCCTTCCCCAGCCCCATCCCCTCTACCCAGTCCCTTCCCCAGCCCCATCCTCTCTACCCAGTCCCTTACCCAGTCCCATCCCCTCCCCCCAGTCCCTTCCCCATCCCCATCCCCTCTACCCAGTCCCTTCCCCAGCCCCATCCTCTCTACCCAGTCCCTTACCCAGTCCCATCCCCTCCCCCAGTCCCTTCCCCAGCCCCATCTCCTCTACCCAGTCCCTTCCCCAGCCCCATCTCCTCTTCCCAGTCCCTTCCCCAGCCCCATCTCCTCTACCCAGTCCCTTCCCCAGCCCCATCCCCTCTACCCTGTCCCTTCCCCAGCCCCATCTCCTCTTCCCCAGTCCCTTCCCCAGCCCCATCTCCTCTTCCCAGTCCCTTCCCCAGCCCCATCTCCTCTTCCCAGTCCCTTCCCCAGCCCCATCTCCTCTTCCCAGTCCCTTCCCCAGCCCCATCTCCTCTACCCAGTCCCTTCCCCAGCACCATCCCCTCTACCCAGTCCCTTCCCCATCCCTTCCCCAGCCCCATCCCCTCTACCCAGTCCCTTCCCCAGCCCCATCCTCTCTACCCAGTCCCTTCCCCAGCCCCATCTCCTCTACCCAGTCCCTTCCCCAGCCCCATCTCCTCTTCCCAGTCCCTTCCCCAGCCCCATCTCCTCTTCCCAGTCCCTTCCCCAGCCCCATCTCCTCTACCCAGTCCCTTCCCCAGCACCATCCCCTCTACCCAGTCCCTTCCCCATCCCCTCACCCAGCCCCATCTCCTCTTCCCAGTCCCTTCCCCAGCACCATCCCCTCTACCCAGTCCCTTCCCCATCCCTTCCCCAGCCCCATCCCCTCTACCCAGTCCCTTCCCCAGCCCCATCCTCTCTACCCAGTCCCTTCCCCAGCCCCATCCCCTCTACCCTGTCCCTTCCCCAACCCCATCTCCTCTTCCCAGTCCCTTCCCCAGCCCCATCTCCTCTTCCCAGTCCCTTCCCCAGCCCCATCTCCTCTTCCCAGTCCCTTCCCCAGCCCCATCTCCTCTTCCCAGTCCCTTCCCCAGCCCCATCTCCTCTACCCAGTCCCTTCCCCAGCACCATCCCCTCTACCCAGTCCCTTCCCCATCCCTTCCCCAGCCCCATCCCCTCTACCCAGTCCCTTCCCCAGCCCCATCCTCTCTACCCAGTCCCTTCCCCAGCCCCATCTCCTCTACCCAGTCCCTTCCCCAGCCCCATCTCCTCTTCCCAGTCCCTTCCCCAGCCCCATCTCCTCTTCCCAGTCCCTTCCCCAGCCCCATCTCCTCTACCCAGTCCCTTCCCCAGCACCATCCCCTCTACCCAGTCCCTTCCCCATCCCCTCACCCAGCCCCATCTCCTCTTCCCAGTCCCTTCCCCAGCCCCATCTCCTCTTCCCAGTCCCTTCCCCAGCCCCATCTCCTCTTCCCAGTCCCTTCCCCCCTTACCCAGCCCCATCTCCTCTACCCAGTCCCTTCCCCAGCCCCATCTCCTCTACCCAGTCCCTTCCCCATCCCTTCCCCAGCCCCATCCCCCTCTACCCAGTCCCTTCCCCAGCCCCATCCCCTCTACCCAGTCCCTTCCCCAGCCCCATCTCCTCTACCCAGTCCCTTCCCCATCCCCTCACCCAGCCCCATCTCCTCTACCCAGTCCCTTCCCCAGCACCATCCCCTCTACCCAGTCCCTTCCCCATCCCTTCCCCAGCCCCATCCCCTCTACCCAGTCCCTTCCCCAGCCCCATCCTCTCTACCCAGTCCCTTACCCAGTCCCATCCCCTCCCCCAGTCCCTTCCCCATCCCCATCCCCTCTACCCAGTCCCTTCCCCAGCCCCATCCTCTCTACCCAGTCCCTTACCCAGCCCCATCCCCTCTACCCAGTCCCTTCCCCTTCCCTCTACCCAGTCCCTTCCCCATCCCCATCCCCTCCACCCAGTCCCTTCCCCAACCCCATCTCCTCTACCCAGTCCCTTCCCCAGCCCCATCCCCTCTACCCAGTCCTTTACCCAGCCCCTTCCCCTCTACCCAGTCCCTTCCCCAGCCCCTTCCCCTCTACCCAGTCCCTTCCCCAGCCTCATCCCCACTACCCAGTCTCTTATCCATCCCCATCCCCTCCACCCAGTCCCTTCCCCAACCCCATCTCCTCTACCCAGTCCCTTCCCCATCCCCATCCCCTCCACCCAGTCCCTTCCCCAACCCCATCTCCTCTACCCAGTCCCTTCCCCAGCCCCATCCCATCTACCCAGTCCTTTACCCTTCCCCATTCCCCTTACCCAGTCCCTTCCCCATCCCCATCCCCTCCACCCAGTCCCTTCCCCATTCCCATCTCCTCTCTACCCAGTCCCTTCCCCAGCCCCATCCCCTCTACCCAGTCCCTTCCCCAGCCCCATCTCCTCTACCCAGTCCCTTCCCCAGCCCCATCCCCTCTACCCAGTCCCTTCCCCAACCCCATCCCCTCCACCCAGTCCCTTCCCCAGCCCCATCCCCTCTACCCAGTCCCTTCCCCAGCCCCTTCCCTCTACCCAGTCCCTTCCCCAGCCCTATCCCCCCCCAACCCAGCCCCATCCCCACTACCCAGTCTCTTATCCATCCCCATCCCCTCCACCCAGTCCCTTCCCCAACCCCATCTCCTCTACCCAGTCCCTTCCCCATCCCCATCCCCTCCACCCAGTCCCTTCCCCAACCCCATCTCCTCTACCCAGTCCCTTCCCCAGCCCCATCCCCTCTACCCAGTCCTTTACCCTTCCCCTTCCCCTTTACCCAGTCCCTTCCCCATCCCCATCCCCCAGTCCACCCAGTCCCTTCCCCATTCCCATCTCCTCTACCCAGTCCCTTCCCCATCCCCATCCCCTCTACCCAGTCCCTTCCCCAGCCCCATCTCCTCTACCCAGTCCCTTCCCCAGCCCCATCCCCTCTACCCAGTCCCTTCCCCAACCCCATCCCCTCTACCCAGTCCCTTCCCCAGCCCCATCCCCTCTACCCAGTCCCTTCCCCAGCCCCAGCCCCATCCCCATCCCCTCTACCCAGTCCCTTCCCCAACCCCATCCCCTCTACCCAGTCCCTTCCCCAGCCCCAGCCCCATCCCCTCCACCCAGTCCCTTCCCCAACCCCATTCCCTCTACCCAGTCCCTTCCCCTTCCACAGCCCCATCCCCTCTACCCAGTCCCTTCCCAGTCCCATCCCCTCTACCCAGTCCCTTCCCCAGCCCCATCCCCTCTACCCAGTCCCTTCCCCAGCCCCATCCCCTCTATACAGTCCCTTACCCAGCCCCATCCCCCTACCCAGCCCCATCCCCTTCCCTAGCCCCATCCCCTCTACCCAGTCCCTTCCCCAGCCCCATCCCCTCTACCCAGTCCCTTCCCCAGCCCCAGCCCCATCCCCTCCACCCAGTCCCTTCCCCAACCCCATCCCCTCTACCCAGTCCCTTCCCCAGCCCCAGCCCCATCCCCTCCACCCAGTCCCTTCCCCAACCCCATTCCCTCTACCCAGTCCCTTCCCCCCTTCCACAGCCCCATCCCCTCTACCCCAGTCCCTTTCGCAGTCCCATCCCCCCTACCCAGTCCCTCTACCCAGCCCCATCCCCTCTACCCAATCCCTTCCCCAGCCCCATCCCCTCTATACAGTCCCTTACCCAGCCCCATCCCCCCTACCCAGCCCCATCCCCTTACCTAGCCCCATCCCCTCTACCCTGTCCCTTCCCCAGCCCCATCCCCTTACCTAGCCCCATACCCCTCTACCCTGTCCCTTCCCCAGCCCCATCTCCCCCATCCACCCAGCCCCATCCCCTCACCCAGCCCCATCTCCTCTTCCCAGTCCCTTCCCCAGCCCCATCCCCTCACCCAGCCCCATCCCCTCTACCCTGTCCCTTCCCCAGCCCCATCCCCCCCTAGCCCCATGTCCCTTCCCCCAGCCCCATCTCCTCCCAGTCCATTCCCAGCCCCATCCCCTCACCCAGCCCCATCTCCTCTTCCCAGTCCCTTACCCAGCCCCATCCCCTTACCTAGCCCCCCTACCCTCCCCTCTACCCCCATGTCCCTTCCCTCTAGCCCCATCCCCCCTACCCAGTCCACCCCCAGCCCCATCCCCTCACCTTCCCAGCCCCATCCCCTCTACCCAGTCCCTTCCCCAGCCCCATCTCCTCTTCCACAGCCCCATCCCCTCTACCCAGTCCCTTTCCCAGCCCATCCCTCTACCCAGTCCCTTCCCCAGCCCCATCCCCTCTACCCAGTCCCTTCCTCAGCCCCATCCCCTCTACCCAGTCCCTTACCCAGCCCCATCCCCCCTACCCAGCCCCCATCCCCTTACCCAGCCCCATCCCCTCTACCCAGTCCCTTCCCCAGCCCCATCCCCTTACCTAGCCCCATCCCCTCTACCCTGTCCCTTCCCCAGCCCCATCTCCCCCCATCCACCCAGCCCCATCCCCTCACCCAGCCCCATCCCTCTTCCCAGTCCCTTCCCCAGCCCCATCCCTCACCCAGCCCCATCCCCTCTACCCAGTCCCTTCCCCAGCCCCATCCCCTCTACCCAGTCCCTTCCCCAGCCCCATCCCCTCTTCCCAGCCCCATCCCCTCACCCAGCCCCATCTCCTCTTCCCAGTCCCTTCCCCAGCCCCATCCCCTTACCTAGCCCCATCCCCTCTACCCAGTCCCTTCCCCAGCCCCATCCCCCATCCACCCAGCCCCATCCCCTCACCTAGCCCCATCCCCTCTACCCTGTCCCTTCCCCAGCCCCATCTCCTCTTCCACAGCCCCATCCCCTCTCTTCCCAGTCCCTTCCCCAGCCCCATCCCAGTCCCATCCCCACCCAGTCCCTCTACCCAGCCCCATCCCCATCCCCCCATCTACCCAATCCCTTCCCCAGCCCCATCCCCTCTATACAGTCCCTTACCCAGCCCCATCCCCCTACCCAGCCCCATCCCCTTACCTAGCCCCATCCCCTCTACCCTGTCCCTTCCCCAGCCCCATCCCCCCTTACCTAGCCCCATCCCCTCTACCCAGTCCCTTCCCCAGCCCCATCTCCCCCATCCACCCAGCCCCATCCCCTCAGTCCCAGCCCCATCTCCTCTTCCCAGTCCCTTCCCCAGCCCCATCCCCTCACCCAGCCCCATCCCCTCTACCCTGTCCCTTCCCCAGCCCCATCCCCTCTACCCTGTCCCTTCCCCAGCCCCATCTCCAGTCTTCCCAGCCCCATCCCCTCACCCAGCCCCATCTCCTCTTCCCAGTCCCTTACCTAGCCCCATCCCCTTACCTAGCCCCATCCCCTCTACCCTGTCCCTTCCCCAGCCCCATCCCCCATCCACCCAGCCCCATCCCCTCACCCAGCCCCATCCCCTCTACCCTGTCCCTTCCCCAGCCCCATCTCCTCTTCCCAGCCCCATCCCCTCACCCAGCCCCATCTCCTCTTCCCAGTCCCTTCCCCAGCCCCATCCCCTCTACCTAGCCCCATCCCCTCTACCCTGTCCCTTCCCCAGCCCCATCTCCTCTTCCCAGCCCCATCCCCTCTACCCTGTCCCTTCCCCAGCCCCATCTCCTCTTCCCAGTCCCTTACCCAGCCCCATCCCCTCTACCCTGTCCCTTCCCCAGCCCCATCCCCCCATCCACCCAGCCCCATCCCCTCACCCAGCCCCATCTCCTCTTCCCTGTCCCTTCCCCAGCCCCATCCCCCATCCACCCAGCTCCATCCCCTCACCCAGCCCCATCTCCTCTTCCCAGTCCATTCCCCAGCCCCATCCCCTCTACCCAGTCCCTTCCCCAGCCCCATCCCCCCCATCCACCCAGCCCCATCCCCTCACCCAGCCCCATCTCCTCTTCCCAGTCCATTCCCCAGCCCCATCCCCTCTACCCAGTCCCTTTCCCAGCCCCATCCCCTCTACCCAGTCCCTTCCCCAGTCCCCCCTCCCCAGTCCCTTCCCCAGCCCCATCCCCCCAGCCCCATCTACCCAGTCCCCATCCCCTCTACCCAGTCCCTTCCCCAACCCATCCCCTCTACCCAGTCCCTTACCCAGCCCCATCCCCTCTACCCAGTCCCTTCCCCAGCCCCATCCCCCCATCCACCCAGCCCCATCCCCTCTACCCAGTCCCTTCCCCAGCCCCATCCCCTCTACCCAGTCCCTTACCCAGCCCCATCCCCTCTACCCAGTCCCTTACCCAGCCCCATCCCCTCCCCCAGTCCCTTCCCCAGCCCCATCCCCTCTACCCAGTCCCTTCCCCAGCCCCATCCCCTCTACCCAGTCCCTTCCCCAGCCCCATCCTCTCTACCCAGTCCCTTACCCAGCCCCATCCCCTCTACCCAGTCCCTTACCCAGCCCCATCCCCTCTACCCAGTCCCTTACCCAGCCCCATCCCCTCTGACCCAGTCCCTTCCCCTTCCCCTCTACCCAGTCCCTTACCCAGCCCCATCCCCTCTACCCAGTCCCTTCCCCATCCCCATCCCCTCTGACCCAGTCCCTTACCCAGCCCCATCCCCTCCACCCAGTCCCTTCCCCAACCCCATCCCCTCTACCCAGTCCCTTCCCCAGCCCCATCCCCTCTCCCCAGTCCCTTACCCAGCCCCATCCCCTCTACCCAGTCCCTTCCCCTTCCCCTCTACCCAGTCCCTTCCCCATCCCCATCCCCTCCACCCAGTCCCTTCCCCAACCCCATCCCCTCTACCCAGTCCCTTCCCCAACCCCATCCCCTCTACCCAGTCCCTTCCCCAGCCCCATCCCCTCTACCCAGTCCTTTACCCAGCCCCATCCCCTCTACCCATCCCCTAAACAATTTAACAATAACATGATCATGCAGTTTTCGTGCTTTATTTCACAAGCAAGAGGTTGAGTGTTGTGACCTAGCTGCTCTCTTTCGCTCTCTTGACAGAACTAAATAAATGGTCCATTTCAGATAGGTTAGGTTTTGCTGCATTCATGTTGATTAATCAGGGCTGATTGGACATCAGCACCACATGGGGCCAGGCTGGCTTTGCATCATTCTCTCTCTTTATCAAACAGAGGGCAGAGCAAATATTCTCTTGTTCAGGTTGTCCCTGTGCCTGTCTCTCTGGTGCATTCCATTTCTACCGGTGTAAATTGGCTGCAGTTAGCCACAGTGAGGGACTTCCTTCTCCATTATAGAGGAGCCAGACACAGAATGAGCTCTCTCTTCTGAAAGGGGTCAGTAGGCAGGAAGGAATCACTGGGCTCATATTTATGGATCATCTGAAAACTTTGCTAAGGCGTAGCTCAGGCTTCATTCATCTCTGTACTGTAAACGCCTCAACACTGAGCTATTAGAACCGGTCCAATGTACTGTCACAGTCTGACCACTTTGCATGGTCAACCTAATAAGCAGTTCTAGGCTCTCGTCTGAACCACGTCTTCTGGGTCAGACTAGTCTGAACTAGACGTCTTCTGGGTCAGACCATTACCACTACATTTAAACCATTGAACAGTACCTGTGATCCGATTACGGGCAGACGTCCCGTCATGTTCTACATTCACCCTGTCAGCATTTCATGTGACCAGACTGTTGGTTGATACTCTCTGTTTATCTGAATAAACTAGCTGAAGGTCATGTTGTTAACACCAAACAGGGAAGCTTTAGGTCAGGAGGTCTACAGTGGTGCTGTGTAAGTTAAAATGGAGTGCCTGATGATGTCTTAAAGTACTGCTCTCTCCACCAGGTGCCTATGGAGTGGTCCTGAAGTGCAGACACAAGGTAAGATCTTTCATATAATGACATCAACTATCCTTTTCTGAGACCCATCATTACCCCTTCTAAACACTGATGTAGGTAATTAACCTAAACCAAACAGAATATACCAAAATACAGGATGTTTGATTGTTTTAGGCAAGATGGTATTGTATATGAACAGCAGGGTCGGGATCAGACTGTGTTGCCCTACATGAGCTAGTAGTTAGTAGACAGCAGGGGCAAACTGTGTAGCCCTACATGAGCTAGTAGTTAGTTGACAGCAGGGGCAGACTGTGTAGCCCTACATGAGCTAGTAGTTAGTTGACAGCAGGGGCAGACTGTGTAGCCCTACATGAGCTAGTAGTTAGTTGACAGCAGGGGCAGACTGTGTAGCCCTACATGAGCTAGTAGTTAGTAGACAGCAGGGGCAGACTGTGTAGCCCTACATGAGCTAGTAGTTAGTAGACAGCATGGGCAGACTGTGTAGCCCTACATGAGCTAGTATTTAGTAGACAGCAGGGGCAGACTGTGTAGACAGCCCTGTGCAGCCCTATGAGCTAGTAGTTAGTAGACAGCAGGGTCAGACTGTGTAGCCCTACATGAGCTAGTAGTTAGTAGACAGCAGGTTCAGACTGTGTAGCCCTACATGAGCTAGTAGTTAGTAGACAGCAGGTTCAGACTGTGTAGCCCTACATGAGCTAGTAGTTAGTAGACAGCAGGTTCAGACTGTGTAGCCCTACATGAGCTAGTAGTTAGTAGACAGCAGGTTCAGACTGTGTAGCCCTACATGAGCTAGTAGGTAGTAGACAGCAGGATCAGACTGTTTAGCCCTTCATGAGCTAGTAGTTAGTAGACAGCAGGGGCAGACTGTGTAGCCCTACATGAGCTAGTAGTTAGTAGACAGCAGGGGCAGACTGTGTAGCCCTACATGAGCTAGTAGTTAGTAGACAGCATGGGCAGACTGTGTAGCCCTACATGAGCTAGTATTTAGTAGACAGCAGGGGCAGACTGTGTAGCCCTACATGAGCTAGTAGTTAGTAGACAGCAGGGTCAGACTGTGTAGCCCTACATGAGCTAGTAGTTAGTAGACAGCAGGTTCAGACTGTGTAGCCCTACATGAGCTAGTAGTTAGTAGACAGCAGGGGCAGACTGTGTAGCCCTACATGAGCTAGTAGTTAGTTGACAGCAGGGGCAGACTGTGTAGCCCTACATGAGCTAGTAGTTAGTAGACAGCAGGGGCAGACTGTGTAGCCCTACATGAGCTAGTAGTTAGTAGACAGCATGGGCAGACTGTGTAGCCCTACATGAGCTAGTATTTAGTAGACAGCAGGGGCAGACTGTGTAGCCCTACATGAGCTAGTAGTTAGTAGACAGCAGGGTCAGACTGTGTAGCCCTACATGAGCTAGTAGTTAGTAGACAGCAGGGGCAGACTGTTTAGCCCTTCATGAGCTAGTAGTTGTAGACAGCAGGGGCAGACTGTGTAGCCCTACATGAGCTAGTAGTTAGTAGACAGCAGGGGCAGACTGTGTAGCCCTACATGAGCTAGTAGTTAGTAGACAGCATGGGCAGACTGTGTAGCCCTACATGAGCTAGTATTTAGTAGACAGCAGGGGCAGACTGTGTAGCCCTACATGAGCTAGTAGTTAGTAGACAGCAGGGTCAGACTGTGTAGCCCTACATGAGCTAGTAGTTAGTAGACAGCAGGTTCAGACTGTGTAGCCCTACATGAGCTAGTAGTTAGTAGACAGCAGGGGCAGACTGTGTAGCCCTACATGAGCTAGTAGTTAGTTGACAGCAGGGGCAGACTGTGTAGCCCTACATGAGCTAGTAGTTAGTAGACAGCAGGGGCAGACTGTGTAGCCCTACATGAGCTAGTAGTTAGTAGACAGCAGGGGCAGACTGTGTAGCCCTACATGAGCTAGTAGTTAGTAGACAGCAGGGGCAGACTGTGTAGCCCTACATGAGCTAGTAGTTAGTAGACAGCAGGGTCAGACTGTGTAGCACTACATGAGCTAGTAGTTAGTAGACAGCAGGTTCAGACTGTGTAGCCCTACATGAGCTAGTAGTTTGTAGACAGCAGGTTCAGACTGTGTAGCACTACATGAGCTAGTAGTTAGTAGACAGCAGGTTCAGACTGTGTAGCCCTACATGAGCTAGTAGTTTGTAGACAGCAGGTTCAGACTGTGTAGCCCTACATGCATTAGTAGTTAGTAGACAGCAGGATCAGACTGTTTAGCCCTTCATGAGCTAGTAGTTCGTAGACAGCAGGGTCGGGGTCAGACTGTGTAGTCCTACATGAGCTAGTAATTAGTAGACAGCAGGGTCAGACTGTGTAGCCCTACATGAGCTAGTAGTTAGTAGACAGCATGGGCAGACTGTGTAGCCCTACATGAGCTAGTAGTTAGTAGACAGCAGGGGCAGACTGTGTAGCCCTACATGAGCTAGTAGTTAGTAGACAGCAGGGTCAGACTGTGTAGCCCTACATGAGCTAGTAGTTAGTAGACAGCAGGTTCAGACTGTGTAGCCCTACATGAGCTAGTAGTTAGTAGACAGCAGGGGCAGACTGTGTAGCCCTACATGAGCTAGTAGTTAGTAGACAGCAGGGTCGGGGTCAGACTGTGTAGCCCTACTTTTTAAAGTGGATTCATTGGGGACAATGCAGATTAATCATTATCAATATTACAATAATGCAACCATTAAAATCTGCCGGTGTTAATTTGCACCCGTAGTCCCTTGTCAGGGCCTTTCCTCAGCCACAATACGCATCCTCACTAAAACAATGCAACATACATTACATCCAATAATATACAGTTGAAGTCGGAAGTTTACATACACCTTAACCAAATACATTTAAACTCAGTTTTTCACAATTCCTGACATTTAATCCAAGTAAAAAATCCCTGTTTTAAGTCAGTTAGGATCACCACTTTTATTTTAAGAATGTGACATGTCAGAATAATAGCAGAGAAAATGATTTAATTAGTATTTGGTAGCTTTGCCTTTTAAATTGTTTAACTTGGGTCAAACGTTTCGGGTAACCTTCCACAAGCTTCCCACAATAAGTTGAGTGAATTTTGGCCCATTCCTCCTGACATAGCTGGTGTAACTGAGTTAGGTTTATAGGCCTCCTTGCTCGCACACACTTTTTAGGTTCTGCACACACATTTTCTATGGGATTGAGGTCAGGGCTTTGTGATGGCCACTCCAATACCTTGACTTTGTTGTCCTTTAGCCATTTTGCCACAACTTTGGAAGTATGCTTGGGGTCACTGTCCATTTGTAACCAAGCTTTAACTTCCTGACTGATGTCTTGAGATGTTGAGATTATATCCACATAATTTTCCTACCTCATGAAGCCATCTATTTTGTGAAGTGCACCAGTCTCTCCTGCAGCAAAGCATTCCCACAACATGATGCTGCCACCCCCGTGCTTCACGGTTGGGATGGTGTTCTTTGGCTTGCAAGCCTCCCCGTTTTTCCTACAAACATAACGATGGTCATTATAGCCAAACAGTTCTATTTGTGTTTCATCAGACCAGAGGACATTTCTCCAAAAAGTACAATCTTTGTCCCCATGTGCAGTTGCAAATCGTAGTCTGGCTTTTTTTACCCCCTTTTCTCCCAAATTTCGTGGTTGTAGCTACTATCTTGTCTCATCGCTACAACTCCCGTACGCGCTCGGGAGAGACGAAGGTCATGCGTCCTCCGATACACAACCCAACCAAGCACTGCTTCTTTACACAGCAAGCATCCAACCCGGAAGCCATCTGCACCAATGTGTCTGAGGTAACACCGTGCACCTGGCAACCTTGGTTAGCGTGCACTGCGCCCGGCCCGTCACAGGAGTCGCTGGTGTGCGATGAGACAAGGATATCCCTACCGGCCAAGCCCTCCCTAATCCAGACAACGCTAGGCCAATTGTGCGTCACCCCACGGACCTCCAGGTCGCGGCCGGTTGCGACAGAGCCTGGGCGCGAACCCAGAGTCTCTGGTGGCACAGCTGGCGCTGCAGTACAGCACCCTTAACCACTGCGCCACCTGGGAGAGTCTGGCTTTTTTTTACAGTGGTTTTGGAGCAGTGGCTTCTTCCATGCTGAGCGGCCTTTCAGGTTACGTCAATATTGGACTCGTTTTACTGTGGATATTGATACTTTTGTACCTGTTTTCTCCAGCATCTTCACAAGGTCCTTTGCTGTTGTTCTGGGATTGATTTGCACTTTTCGCATCAAAATACGTTCATCTCTAGGAGACAGAATGCGTCTCCTTCCGGAGCTGTATGATGGCTGCGGGGTCCCATGGTGTTTATACTTGCGTACTATTGTTTGTACAGATGAACGTGGTACCTTCAGGCGTTTGGAAATTGCTCCCAAGGATGAACCAAACTTGTGGAGGTCTACAATTTTTTTTTTGAGGTCTTGATTTCTTTTGATTTTCCCATGAAAAGAAGCACTGAGGTTGAAGGTAGGCCTTGAAATACATCCACAGGTACATCTCCAATTGACTCAAATGATGTCAATTAGCCTATCAGAAGCTTCTAAAGCCATGACATATTTTTCTGGAATTTTATAATCTGTTTAAAGACATAGTCAACTTATTGTATGTACATTTCTGACCCACTAGAATTGTGATACAGTGAAATAATCTGCCTGTAAACAATTGTTGGAAAATCACTTAGGGACATCTACTTTGCATGACAACTGACTTGCCAAAACTATAGTTTGTTAACAAGAAATTTTTGGAGTGGTTGAAAAATGAGTTTTAATGACTCCATCTTAAGTGTATTTAAACTTATGATGTACGATAGGAGCAATCAGAGAATATTTGTGTCTCTTCGGGAATACAGTGTCTAGACCAAAGACATATTTTGTTCTAGAGCTCCTGATGAAGCTGATACTGTCCACTGCTGATGCTGAGATTTCATTCTGATTAATGGTTTATTGTTATCTAGGGAGTGAGAACTGTGGTCTTGGTTGAACATTTTTGAGCCTGAGAGAAAGCATGAATGCAAAAAACTAAAACGTAGCTTAGCCCTGTCATATTAAAATTGAATGGAGAGACGAGGGAGCTGCGTTTTTTAAAACAGCTAGACACTATAGTGCAGGAGTGTCCGTAATAAAAAATGCCCCTGCGTCTAACAGAGCGAGAGAAACAATATTTTCTGACTGGACAATTTTCTCAGCTCTGTCTAGCCTATATTCCTCTCATGTTCTGTTTAACATATGTAATAGGAATGTCGCTCTTGTCCTGCCCTGCTCTGCGCTGCCTGACTCCGTTTACTGCGCGGCGCCAGCCAAGTTCAAATAGGCTAAACCATCGTCTGTCACATCACAATGTCGTCACCATCGACAGTGACTGTCAATCATCATCTATAGAAGATATTATCGTAATTTCGCCCAAGGTTGGTCTGCTATCTCTCCTGAGGTTTACTACTGTGGTTGTCTAGTTTTAGGCCTATATGATATCTCGTTAGCTTCACATGGATAATCTGGTAATCCTATTATTTGTGTTCGGGTTCGTCAATAATGTGATTTGAGTTGCTGTAATCTCAGCTAATGTAATTTGTAAATGTGAAGCTAGAGAACAGTGACTTCCTTCTGTACAGTAAGAGATGTTTCCCGTAATCTATACCGATTTTGGACCTTCATTTGATCATCCTGCTACAGGAGAACTTTCCTGCAGGACATTTTATACTGTATTTATGGTATTTAGATGTTTTGTTTATTTGAGGTTTAAAAAGGCTTGTGAAGTTTGCAGTTTCCACTTTGACATGTCAGACTTGATTTTCCCAATGAAAATGATATCAACCCTTACAGAAATGTCCATTAATTACAGTCCCCTTCAGCAAGTATTTACGTGTAGCTATGTACGGCAGGACCAAATCAGAGAGATAGGTAGGAGCAAGCCCATGTAATGCTTTGTAGGTTAGCAGTAAAACCTTGAAATCAGCCCTTGCTTTGACAGGAAGCCAGTGTAGGAAGGCTAGCACTGGAGTAATATGATCAAATTTTTTGGTTCTAGTCAGGATTCTAGCAGCCGTATTTAGCACTAACTGAAGTTTATTTAGTGCTTTATCCGGGTAGCCGGAAAGTAGAGCATTGCAGTAGTCTAACCTAGAAGTGACAAAAGCATGGATTAATTTTTCTGCATCATTTTTGGACAGAAAGTTTCTGATTTTTGCAATGTTACGTAGATGGAAAAAAGCGGTCCTTGAAATCGTCTTGATATGTTCTTCAAAAGAGAGATCAGGGTCCAGAGTAACACCGAGGTCCTTGACAGTTTTATTTGAGACGACTGTATAACCATTAAGATTAATTGTCAGATTCAACAGAACATCTCTTTGATTCTTGGGACCTAGAAGAAGCATCTCTGTTTTGTCCGAGTTTAAAAGTAGAAAGTTTGCAGCCATCCACCTCCTTATGTCTGAAATACATTTACATTTACATTTACATTTAAGTCATTTAGCAGACGCTCTTATCCAGAGCGACTTACAAATTGGTGAGTTCACCTTCTGACATCCAGTGGAACAGCCACTTTACAATAGTGCATCTAAATCATTTAATCGGGGGGGGTGAGAAGGATTACTTTGTCCTATCCTAGGTATTCCTTGAAGAGGTGGGGTTTCAGGTGTCTCCGGAAGGTGGTGATTGACTCCGCTGTCCTGGCGTCGTGAGGGAGTTTGTTCCACAATTGGGGGGCCAGAGCAGCGAACAGTTTTGACTGGGCTGGGCGGGAACTGTACTTCCTCAGTGGTAGGGAGGCGAGCAGGCCAGAGGTGGATGAACGCAGTGCCCTTGTTTGGGTGTAGGGCCTGATCAGAGCCTGGAGGTACTGCGGTGCCGTTCCCCTCACAGCTCCGTAGGCAAGCACCATGGTCTCGTAGCGGATGCGAGCTTCAACTGGAAGCCAGTGGAGAGAGCGGAGGAGCGGGGTGACGTGAGAGAACTTGGGAAGGTTGAACACCAGACGGGCTGCGGCGTTCTGGATGAGTTGTAGGGGTTTAATGGCACAGGCAGGGAGCCCAGCCAACAGCGAGTTGCAGTAATCCAGACGGGAGATGACAAGTGCCTGGATTAGGACCTGCGCCGCTTCCTGTGTGAGGCAGGGTCGTACTCTGCGGATGTTGTAGAGCATGAACCTACAGGAACGGGCCACCGCCTTGATGTTAGTTGAGAACGACAGGGTGTTGTCCAGGATCACGCCAAGGTTCTTAGCGCTCTGGGAGGAGGACACAATGGAGTTGTCAACCGTGATGGCGAGATCATGGAACGGGCAGTCCTTCCCCGGGAGGAAGAGCAGCTCCATCTTGCCGAGGTTCAGCTTGAGGTGGTTATCCGTCATCCACACTGATATGTCTGCCAGGTATGCAGAGATGCGATTCGCCACCTGGTCATCAGAAGGGGGAAAGGAGAAGATTAATTGTGTGTCGTCTGCATAGCAATGATAGGAGAGACCATGTGAGGTTATGACAGAGCCAAGTGACTTGGTGTATAGCGAGAATAGGAGAGGGCCTAGAACAGAGCCCTGGGGGACACCAGTGGTGAGAGCGCGTGGCGAGGAGACAGATTCTCGCCACGCCACCTGGTAGGAGCGACCTGTCAGGTAGGACGCAATCCAAGCGTGGGCCGCGCCGGAGATGCCCAACTCGGAGAGGGTGGAGAGGAGGATCTGATGGTTCACAGTATCCAAGGCAGCCGATAGGTCTAGAAGGATGAGAGCAGAGGAGAGAGAGTTAGCTTTTGCGGTGCGGAGCGCCTCCGTGATACAGAGAAGAGCAGTCTCAGTTGAATGACTAGTCTTGAAACCTGACTGATTTGGATCAAGAAGGTCATTCTGAGAGAGATAGTGGGAGAGCTGGCCAAGGACGGCACGTTCAAGAGTTTTGGAGAGAAAAGAAAGAAGGGATACTGGTCTGTAGTTGTTGACATCGGAGGGATCGAGTGTAGGTTTTTTCAGAAGGGGTGCAACTCTCGCTCTCTTGAAGACGGAAGGGACGTAGCCAGCGGTCAGGGATGAGTTGATGAGTGAGGTGAGGTAAGGGAGAAGGTCTCCGGAAATGGTCTGGAGAAGAGAGGAGGGGATAGGGTCAAGCGGGCAGGTTGTTGGGCGGCCGGCCGTCACAAGAAGCGAGATTTCATCTGGAGAGAGAGGGGAGAAAGAGGTCAGAGCACAGGGTAGGGCAGTGTGAGCAGAACCAGCGGTGTCGTTTGACTTAGCAAACGAGGATCGGATGTCGTCGACCTTCTTTTCAAAATGGTTGACGAAGTCATCTGCAGAGAGGGAGGAGGGGAGGGAGGGGGAGGAGGATTCAGGAGGGAGGAGAAGGTGGCAAAGAGCTTCCTAGGGTTAGAGGCAGATGCTTGGAATTTAGAGTGGAAGAAAGTGGCTTTAGCAGCAGAGACAGAGGAGGAAAATGTAGAGAGGAGGGAGTGAAAGGATGCCAGGTCCGCAGGGAGGCGAGTTTTCCTCCATTTCCGCTCGGCTGCCCGGAGCACTGTTCTGTGAGCTCGCAATGAGTCGTCGAGCCACGGAGCGGGAGGGGAGGACCGAGCCGGCCTGGAGGATAGGGGACATAGAGAGTCAAAGGATGCAGAAAGGGAAGAGAGGAGGGTTGAGGAGGCAGAATCAGGAGATAGGTTGGAGAAGGTATGAGCAGAGGGAAGAGATGATAGGATGGAAGAGGAGAGAGTAGCGGGGGAGAGAGAGCGAAGGTTGGGACGGCGCGATACCATCCGAGTAGGGGCAGTGTGGGAAGTGTTGGATGAGAGCGAGAGGGAAAAGGATACAAGGTAGTGGTCGGAGACTTGGAGGGGAGTTGCAATGAGGTTAGTGGAAGAACAGCATCTAGTAAAGATGAGGTCGAGCGTATTGCCTGCCTTGTGAGTAGGGGGGAAGGTGAGAGGGTGAGGTCAAAAGAGGAGAGTAGTGGAAAGAAGGAGGCAGAGAGGAATGAGTCAAAGGTAGACGTGGGGAGGTTAAAGTCGCCCAGGACTGTGAGAGGTGAGCCGTCCTCAGGAAAGGAGCTTATCAAGGCATCAAGCTCATTGATGAACTCTCCGAGGGAACCTGGAGGGCGATAAATGATAAGGATGTTAAGCTTGAAAGGGCTGGTAACTGTGACAGCATGGAATTCAAAGGAGGCGATAGACAGATGGGTAAGGGGAGAAAGAGAGAATGACCACTTGGGAGAGATGAGGATCCCGGTGCCACCACCCCGCTGACCAGAAGCTCTCGGGGTGTGCGAGAACACGTGGGCGGACGAAGAGAGAGCAGTAGGAGTAGCAGTGTTATCTGTGGTGATCCATGTTTCCGTCAGTGCCAAGAAGTCGAGGGACTGGAGGGAGGCATAGGCTGAGATGAACTCTGCCTTGTTGGCCGCAGATCGGCAGTTCCAGAGGCTACACATGCTTCTAGCAAGGGCAATTTTGGGGCTTCACCATGTTTCATTGAAATGTACAGCTGTGTGTCATCCGCATAGCAGTGAAAGTTAACATTATGTTTTCGAATAACATCCCAAAGAGGTAAAATATATAGTGAAAACAATAGTGGTCTTAAAACGGAACCTTGAGGAACACCGACATTTACAGTTGATTTGTCAGAGGACAAACCATTCACAGAGACAAACTGATATCTTTCCGACAGATAATTTAATTTAATTTTTACCTTTATTTTACTAGGCAAGTCAGTTAAGAACAAATTCTTATTTTCAATGACAGCCTAGGAAGGAAATGACAGCCTGTTCAGGGGCAGAACGACAGATTTGTACCATGTCAGCTCGGGGTTTTGAACTTGCAACCTTTCGGTTACTAGTCCAACGCTCTAACCACTAGGCTACCCTGCCGCCCCGATCTAAACCAGGCCAGAACTTGTCCGTGTAGACCAATTTGGGTTTCCAATCTCTCCAAAAGAATGTGGTGATCGATGGTATCAAAAGCAGCACTAAGGTCTAGGAGCACGAGGACAGATGCAGAGCCTCGGTCCGATGCCATTAAAATGTAATTTACCACCTTCACAAGTGCCGTCTCAGTGCTATGATGGGGTCTAAAACCAGACTGAAGCATTTCGTATACATTGTTTGTCTTCAGGAAGGCAGTGAGTTGCTGCGCAACAGCCTTTTCTAAGATTTTTGAGAGGAATGGAAGATTCGATATAGGCCGATAGTTTTTTATATTTTCTGGGTCAAGGTTTGGCTTTTTCAAGAGAGGCTTTATTACTGCCACTTTTAGTGAGTTTGGTACACATCCGGTGGATAGAGAGCCGTTTATTATGTTCAATATAGGAGGACCAAGCACAGGAAGCAGCTCTTTCAGTAGTTTAGTTGGAATAGGGTCCACTATGCAGCTTGAAGGTTTAGAGGCCATGATTATTTTCATCATTGTGTCAAGAGATATAGTACTAAAACACTTGAGCGTCTCTCTTGATCCTAGGTCCAGGCAGAGTTGTGCAGACTCAGGACAACTGAGCTTTGAGGGAATACGCAGATTTAAAGAGGAGTCTGTAATTTGCTTTCTAATAATCATAGGGAGTACCAGGTAATAACATGGCTATGTACATGGAGTACCAGTTAATAACATGGCTATGTACAGGGAGTAACAGGTGATGACATGGCTATGTACAGGGAGTACCAGGTAATGACATGGCTATGTACGAGGAGTACCAGGTAATAACATGGCTGGATACGGGAGTACCAGGTAATAACTTGGCTATATACTGGGAGTACCAGGTAATAACATGGCTATATACGGGGAGTACCAGGTAATAACATGGCTATATACGGGGAGTACCAGGTAATAACATGGCTGGATACGGGGAGTACCAGGTAATAACATGGCTATATACGGGGAGTACCAGGTAATAACATGGCTATATACGGGGAGTACCAGGTAATAACATGGCTATATTGGGGGAGTACCAGGTAATAACATGGCTATATACGGGGAGTACCAGGTAATAACATGGCTATATACGGGGAGTACCAGGTAATAACATGGCTATATACGGGAGTACCAGGTAATAACATGGCTATATACATGGAGTACCAGGTAATAACATGGCTGTACATGGAGTACCAGGTAATAACATGGCTGGATACGGGGAGTACCAGGTAATAACATGGCTGGATACGGGGAGTACCAGGTAATAACATGGCTATATACGGGAGCACCAGGTAATAACATGGCTATATACGGGAGTACCAGGTAATAACATGGCTATATACGGGAGTACCAGGTAATAACATGTACATGGAGTACCAGGTAATAACATGGCTATATACGGGAGTACCAGGTAATAACATGGCTATGTACATGGAGTACCAGGTAATAACATGGCTATGTACATGGAGTACCAGGTAATAACATGGCTATGTACATGGAGTACCAGGTAATAACATGGCTATGTACAGGGGCTAGTACCAGGTAATAACATGGCTATGTACATGGAGTACCAGGTAATAACATGGCTGGATACGGGGAGTACCAGGTAATAACATGGCTATATACCAGGTAATAACATGGCTATATACAGTACCAGGTAATACCATGGCTGAGTACCAGGTAATAACATGGCTGGATACGGGAGTACCAGGTAATAACATGGCTATATACGGGGAGTACCAGGTAATAACATGGCTATATACGGGGAGTACCAGGTAATAACATGGCTATATACGGGGAGTACCAGGTAATAACATGGCTTTATATACATGGGAGTACCAGGTAATAACATGGCTATATACGGGGAGTACCAGGTAATAACATGGCTATATACGGGGAGTACCAGGTAATAACATGGCTGGATACGGGAGTACCAGGTAATAACATGGCTATATACTTGGGGAGTACCAGGTAATAACATGGCTATGTACATGGAGTACCAGGTAATAACATGGCTATATACTGGGAGTACCATTTAATAACATGGCTGGATACGTGGAGTACCAGGTAATAACATGGCTATATACTGGGAGTACCAGGTAATAACATGGCTATATACTGGGAGTACCAGGTAATAACATGGCTATATACGGGGAGTACCAGGTAATAACATGGCTATATACATGGAGTACCAGGTAATAACATGACTATATACGGGGAGCACCAGGTAATAACATGGCTATATACGGGAGTACCAGGTAATAACATGGCTATGTACATGGAGTACCAGGTAATAACATGGCTATGTACATGGGGAGTACCAGGTAATAACATGGCTATATACAGGGAGTACCAGGTAATAACATGGCATGGTAATAACATGGCTATATACAGGGAGTACCAGGTAATAACATGGCTATATACAGGGAGTACCAGGTAATAACATGGCTGGATACGGGGAGTACCAGGTAATAACATGGCTATGGGGGGAGTACATGGCTATATACATGGAGTACCAGGTAATAACATGGCTATATACATGGAGTACCAGGTAATAACATGGCTATATACGGGAGTACCAGGTAATAACATGGCTATATACATGGAGTACCAGGTAATAACATGGCTATATACGGGAGTACCAGGTAATAACATGGCTATATACATGGAGTACCAGGTAATAACATGGCTATATACATGGAGTACCAGGTAATAACATGACTATATACGGGGAGCACCAGGTAATAACATGGCTATATACGGGGAGTACCAGGTAATAACATGGCTATGTACATGGAGTACCAGGTAATAACATGGCTATGTACATGGAGTACCAGGTAATAACATGGCAATGTACAGGGAGTACCAGGTAATAACATGGCTGGATACGGGGTGTACCAGGTAATAACATGGCTGGATACGGGGAGTACCAGGTAATAACATGACTATATACGGGGAGCACCAGGTAATAACATCGCTATGTACATGGAGTACCAGGTAGTAACATGGCTATGTATGGTATGAGTACCAGGTAATAACATGGCTATGTACATGGAGTACTAGGTAATAACATGGCTGGATACGGGGAGTACCAGGTAATAACTTGGCTATATACGAGGAGTACCAGGTAATGACATGGCTATGTATACCCAGGTAATAACATGGCTGGATACGGGAGTACCAGGTAATAACATGGCTATATACGGGAGTACCAGGTAATAACATGGCTTTATACGGGGAGTACCAGGTAATAACATGGCTATATACAGTGAGTACCAGGTAATAACATGACTATATACAGGAAGTACCTTGTAATAAACATGGCTATATACAGGGAGTACCAGGTAATAACATGGCTATGTACTTGGAGTACCAGGTAATAACATGGCTATATACGGGGAGTACCAGGTAATAACATGGCTATATACAGTGAGTACCAGGTAATAACATGACTATATACAGGAAGTACCTTGTAATAAACATGGCTATATACAGGGAGTACCAGGTAATAACATGGCTATATACGGGGAGTACCAGGTAATAACATGGCTATATACAGGGAGTACCAGGTAATAACATGGCTATATACAGGGAGTACCAGGTAATAACATGGCTATATACGGGGAGTACCAGGTAATAACATGGCTATATACGGGGAGTACCAGGTAATAACATGACTATATACGGGGAGTACCAGGTAATAACATGGCTATATACGGGGAGTACCAGGTAATAACATGGCTATGTACATGGAGTACCAGGTAATAACATGGCAATGTACAGGGAGTACCAGGTAATAACATGGCTATATACGGGGAGTACCAGGTAATAACATGGCTGGATACGGGGTGTACCAGGTAATAACATGGCTGGATATGGGGAGTACCAGGTAATAACATGACTATATACGGGGAGCACCAGGTAATAACATGGCTATATACTGGGAGTACCAGGTAATAACATCGCTATGTACATGGAGTACCTGGTAGTAACATGGCTATATACGGGGAGTACCAGGTAATAACATGACTATATACGGGGAGCACCAGGTAATAACATGGCTATATACGGGGAGTACCAGGTAATATCCTGGCTATGTACATGGAGTACCAGGTAATAACATGGCAATGTACAGGGAGTACCAGGTAATAACATGGCTGGATACGGGGTGTACCAGGTAATAACATGGCTGGATATGGGGAGTACCAGGTAATAACATGACTATATACGGGGAGCACCAGGTAATAACATGGCTATATACGGGGAGTACCAGGTAATAACATGACTATATACGGGGAGCACCAGGTAATAACATGGCTATATACGGGGAGCACCAGGTAATAACATGGCTATGTACATGGAGTACCAGGTAATAACATGGCTATGTACATGGAGTACCAGGTAATAACATGGCTATGTACATGGAGTACCAGGTAATAACATGGCTATGTACATGGAGTACCAGGTAATAACATGGCAATGTACAGGGAGTACCAGGTAATAACATGGCTATGTACGGGGGAGTACCAGGTAATAACATGGCTATGTACATGGAGTACTAGGTAATAACATGGCTGGATACGGGGAGTACCAGGTAATAACATGGCTATATACGGGGAGTACCAGGTAATAACATGGCTATATACAGGGAGTACCAGGTAATAACATGGCTATATACGGGAGTACCAGGTAATAACATGGCTATATACGGGGAGTACCAGGTAATAACATGGCTGGATACGGGGAGTACCAGGTAATAACATGGCTATATACGGGGAGTACCAGGTAATAACATGGCTATATACAGGGAGTACCAGGTAATAACATGGCTATATTGGGGGAGTACCAGGTAATAACATGGCTATATACGGGGAGTACCAGGTAATAACATGGCTATATGCGGGGAGTACCAGGTAATAACATGACTATATACGGGGAGTACCAGGTAATAACATGGCTATGTACATGGAGTACCAGGTAGTAACATGGCTATATACAGGGAGTACCAGGTAATAACATGGCTATATACGGGAGTACCAGGTAATAACATGACTATATACGGGGAGTACCAGGTAATAACATGGCTGGATACGGGGAGTACCAGGTAATAACATGGCTATATACGGGGAGTACCAGGTAATAACATGGCTATATACGGGGAGTACCAGGTAATAACATGGCTATATACATGGAGTACCAAGTAATAACATGGCTGGATACGGGGAGTACCAGGTAATAACATGGCTATATACGGGGAGTACCAGGTAATAACATGACTATATACGGGGAGCACCAGGTAATAACATGGCTATATACGGGGAGTACCAGGTAATAACATGGCTATGTACAGGGAGTACCAGGTAATAACATGGCTATATACGGGGAGTACCAGGTAATAACATGGCTATATACATGGCATGGCTATATACGGGGAGTACCAGGTACCAGGTAATAACATGGCTGGATACGGGGTGTACCAGGTAATAACATGGCTGGATATGGGGAGTACCAGGTAATAACATGACTATATACGGGGAGCACCAGGTAATAACATGGCTATATACGGGGAGTACCAGGTAATAACATCGCTATGTACATGGTGTACCAGGTAGTAACATGGCTATATACGGGGAGTACCAGGTAATAACATGACTATATACGGGGAGCACCAGGTAATAACATGGCTATATACGGGGAGTACCAGGTAATAACATGGCAATGTACAGGGAGTACCAGGTAATAACATGGCTGGATACGGGGTGTACCAGGTAATAACATGGCTGGATATGGGGAGTACCAGGTAATAACATGACTATATACGGGGAGCACCAGGTAATAACATGGCTATATACGGGGAGTACCAGGTAATAACATGACTATATACGGGTAATAACATGGCTATATACATGGAGTACCAGGTAATAACATGGCTATGTACATGGAGTACCAGGTAATAACATGGCTATGTACATGGAGTACCAGGTAATAACATGGCTATGTACATGGAGTACCAGGTAATAACATGGCTATGTACATGGAGTACCAGGTAATAACATGGCAATGTACAGGGAGTACCAGGTAATAACATGGCTATGTACGGGGGAGTACCAGGTAATAACATGGCTATGTACATGGAGTACCAGGTAATAACATGGCTGGATACGGGGAGTACCAGGTAATAACATGGCTATGTACGAGGAGTACCAGGTAATAACATGGCTATATACGGGGAGTACAAGGTAATAGCATGGCTATATACAGGGAGTACCAGGTAATAACATGGCTATATACGGGGAGTACCAGGTAATAACATGGCTATATACGGGGAGTACCAGGTAATAACATGGCTATATACAGGGAGTACCAGGTAATAACATGGCTGGATACGGGGAGTACCAGGTAATAACATGGCTATATACGGGGAGTACCAGGTAATAACATGGTTATATACAGGGAGTACCAGGTAATAACATGGCTGGATACGGGGAGTACCAGGTTAATAACATGGCTGGATACGGGGAGTATCAGTGCTGCGTTTATGTGCTGTGGTACCACTCATTACTGCCACACCACAGGTTGGAAGGTTGGAAGTAATTGGAGGTGCCTAAAAGGCATTGTTTCGGTTGATTGTAAAAAAAAAGTACCTTTTTTGGAACTACATATCAGCCATAATGTGAGTGAATTTACATAGTTTCTCAGCAAAATTGCATATTTGGTGTGTAAAAAAATGTATTTTGAAATTATAACGCTCGCAGAGCTGGTGAATGGGAGTTTGAATCTGAGCTTTCCTGGCATTACAGAGGTCTCTATTGCACCTATTAGCTTATAGAGGATGACTGGTTGGGGAGCACAGAGAGCGATGTCTTGCTGGCTGTTACAGCCTGAGCAGAGATGAGATGATGACTCGGATGGTAGGCTAATATTGGCCAAAAATATCGGCCTGACCGATTTATAAAACCTCTAATTTTAACACCCAATAAACAGAAAGTGGGACAGGAGAAAGGACTTCAGATGTAGAGTTAAATAGGCCACATTGTGGAGCACAGACTACATAGTCCTGTTAGAGGGTGAGAGAGATGTAGAGTGAGGAAGTTGGGGTGTAGAGAGCAGGAGAACTATAGATGGGACAGTTCTGTGGTCCCCTCGTAGATTTGTATTATTTTGAGCTGCAGCTACACTAGTAGTGGGTTGAATAAAAAAACACATATATATATATATTATATTTCACCTTTATTTAACCAGGTAAGCTAGTTGAGAGTTCTCATTTACAACTGTGACCTGGCCAAGATAAAGCAAAGCGACACAAACAACAACCAAGTTACACATGGAATAAACAAACATACAGCCAATAACACAATAGAAAAAGTCTATATATAGTGTGTGCAAATGAGGTAAGATAAGGGAGGTAAGGCAATAAATAGGCCATAGTAGCGAAGTAATTACTATTTAGCAAATTAACACTGGAGTGATAGATGTGCAGATGATGGTGAGCAAGTAGAAATACTGGGTTGCAAAAGAGCAAAAAGTAAATAAAAACAATATGGGAATGAGGAGTTGGATGGGCTATTTACAGATGGGCTATTTACAGCTGCAGCGATCGGTTAGCTGATGCTTAGAGTTAGTGAGGGAGATATAAGTCTCCAACTTCATAGATTTTTGCAATTCTTTCCAGTCATTGGCAGCAGAGAAGTGGAAAGAAAGGCGGCCAAAGTAGGAATTGGCTTTGGGGGTGACCAGGCGAGATACAGGTCACAGTTGTGGGTAGTATATGGGGCTTTGGTAACTAAAAGGATGGCACTGTGATAGACTGCATCCAGTTTGCTGAGTAGAGTGTTGAAGGCTATTTTGTAAATGACATTGCCGAAGTCGAGGATCGGTACGATGGTCAGTTTTACGAGGGTATGTTTGGCAACGTGAGTGGAGGAGGCTTTGTTGCGAAATAGGAAGCCGACTAGATTTAATTTTGGATTTGAGATGTTTAATATGAGTCTGGAAGGAGAGTTTACAGTTTAGCCAGACACCTAGTTATTTGTAGTTGTCTACATATACTAAGTCAGAATCGTCCAGAGTAGTGATGATAGATGGGCGGGTTGAAAAAGCATGCGTTTCGTTTTACTAACATTTAAGAGCAGTTGGAGGCCACAGAAGGAGAGTTGTATGGCATTGAAGCTTGTTTGGAGGTTTGTTAACACAGTGTCTAAAGAAGGGCCAGATGTATACAGAATGGTGTAGTCTGCGTAGAGGTGGATCAGAGAATCACCCGCAGCAAGAGCGACATTGTTGATGTATACAGAGACATTTAACCCTGTGGTACCCCCATAGGTCACACACTGACACACTGAACTCTATCTGAGAAGTAGTTGGTGAACCAAGTGAGGCAGTTCTTTGAGAAACCAATGCTGTTGAGTCTGCCATTAAGAATACGGTGATTGACAGAGTCGAAAGCCTTGGCCAGGTCGATGAAGACGGCTGCACAGTACTGTCTTTTATCGTTGGCGGTTATGCTATCGATTAGGACCTTGAGCGTGGCTGAGGTACACCCATGACCAGCTCGGAAACCTTATTGCACAGCGGAGAAGGTACGTTGGGATTCGAAATGGTCAGTGATCTGTTTATTAACTTGGCTTTCGAAGACTTTAGCTATGCAGGTCAGGATGCATATAGGTCTGTAACAGTTTAGGTCTAGAGTGTCTAGACTAGTCTAGAATGCAAAAAGAGACAGCCTGTGTCATTGGCTGTAGCTACACTAGTCGTGGGTTGAATGCAGACAGACTGTCTCACTGGCTGTAGCTACACTAGTAGTGGGTTGAATGCAGACAGACTGTCTCATTGGCTGTAGCAACACTAGTAGTGGGTTGAATGCAGACAGACTGTCTCATTGGCTGTAGCTACACTAGTAGTGGGTTGAATGCAGACAGACTGTCTCATTGGCTGTAGCTACACTAGTAGTGGGTTGAATGCAGACAGACTGTCTCATTGGCTGTAGCAACACTAGTAGTGGGTTGAATGCAGACAGACTGTCTCATTGGCTGTAATGCAGACAGACTAGTAGTGGGTTGAATGCAGACAGACTGTCTCATTGGCTGTAGCAACACTAGTAGTGGGTTGAATGCAGACAGACTATCTCATTGGCTGTAGCTACACTAGTAGTGGGTTGAATGCAGACAGACTGTCTCATTGGCTGTAGCAACACTAGTAGTGGGTTGAATGCAGACAGACTGTCTCATTGGCTGTAGCTACACTAGTAGTGGGCTGAATGCAGACAGAGACAGACATTTTTTTATTGTCATGTGCAGTGAAATGCCTTTCTTACAATGCAGTAACCGATATCAGTAGAACTATAAAAAATGTACAACAAAAACACATTAGAAATAAGAAGAACATGAGAAAGTAAGTCAGCTATATTCATTATCAGTTCCAGGGTCAGTTCCATATTTCCAATGCCATTAGGATATATATGACTGATGATTGGCTGAGATAAATTGATGAAAAGGCTTCTCAACAGTTTTTACCCTCAAGCCATAAGACTGCTGAAAAGGTAATCAAATGGTTACCCAGACTATTTGCATTGTGTTCCACCACCCACCTCCCGCCAACACCTCTTTTACACTACTGCTACTCTCTGTTCATAATATATGTATAGTCACTTTAACCATATCTACATATACTGTACATACTACCTCAATCAGCCTGACTAACCGGTGTCTGTATGTAGCCTCGCTACTGTATATAGCCTGTCTTTTTACAGTTTACATTTACATTTAAGTCATTTGGCAGACGCTCTTATCCAGAGCGACTTACAAATTGGTGAATTCACCTTATGACATCCAGTGGAACAGCCACTTTACAATAGTGCATCTAAGTCATTTAAGGGGGGTGAGAAGGATTACTTTATCCTATCCTAGGTATTCCTTAAAGAGGTGGGGTTTCAGGTGTCTCCGGAAGGTGGTGATTGACTCCGCTGTCCTGGCGTCGTGAGGGAGTTTGTTCCACCATTGGGGGGCCAGAGCAGCGAACAGTTTTGACTGGGCTGAGCGGGAACTGTACTTCCTCAGTGGTAGGGAGGCGAGCAGGCCAGAGGTGGATGAACGCAGTGCCCTTGTTTGGGTGTAGGGCCTGATCAGAGCCTGGAGGTACTGCGGTGCCGTTCCCCTCACAGCTCCGTAGGCAAGCACCATGGTCTTGTAGCGGATGCGAGCTTCAACTGGAAGCCAGTGGAGAGAGCGGAGGAGCGGGGTGACGTGAGAGAACTTGGGAAGGTTGAACACCAGACGGGCTGCGGCGTTCTGGATGAGTTGTAGGGGTTTAATGGCACAGGCAGGGAGCCCAGCCAACAGCGAGTTGCAGTAATCCAGACGGGAGATGACAAGTGCCTGGATTAGGACCTGCGCCGCTTCCTGTGTGAGGCAGGGTCGTACTCTGCGGATGTTGTAGAGCATGAACCTACAGGAACGGGCCACCGCCTTGATGTTAGTTGAGAACGACAGGGTGTTGTCCAGGATCACGCCAAGGTTCTTAGCGCTCTGGGAGGAGGACACAATGGAGTTGTCAACCGTGATGGCGAGATCATGGAACGGGCAGTCCTTCCCCGGGAGGAAGAGCAGTTCCGTCTTGCCGAGGTTCAGCTTGAGGTGGTGATCCGTCATCCACACTGATATGTCTGCCAGACATGCAGAGATGCGATTCGCCACCTGGTCATCAGAAGGGGGAAAGGAGAAGATTAATTGTGTGTCGTCTGCATAGCAATGATAGGAGAGACCATGTGAGGTTATGACAGAGCCAAGTGACTTGATGTATAGCGAGAATAGGAGAGGGCCTAGAACAGAGCCCTGGGGGACACCAGTGTTGAGAGCGCGTGGCGAGAGCGACCTGTCAGGTAGGACGCAATCCAAGCGTGGGCCGCGCCGGAGATGCCCAACTCGATAGGTCTAGAAGGATGAGAGCAGAGGAGAGAGAGTTAGCTTTAGCAGTGCGGAGCGCCTCCGTGATACAGAGAAGAGCAGTCTCAGTTGAATGACTAGTCTTGAAACCTGACTGATTTGGATCAAGAAGGTCATTCTGAGAGAGATAGCGGGAGAGCTGGCCAAGGACGGCACGTTCAAGAGTTTTGGAGAGAAAAGAAAGAAGGGATACTGGTCTGTAGTTGTTGACATCGGAGGGATCGAGTGTAGGTTTTTTCAGAAGGGGTGCAACTCTCGCTCTCTTGAAGACGGAAGGGACGTAGCCAGCGGTCAGGGATGAGTTGATGAGCGAGGTGAGGTAAGGGAGAAGGTCTCCGGAAATGGTCTGGAGAAGAGAGGAGGGGATAGGGTCAAGCGGGCAGGTTGTTGGGCGGCCGGCCGTCACAAGAAGCGAGATTTCATCTGGATAGAGAGGGGAGAAAGAGGTCAGAGCACAGGGTAGGGCAGTGTGAGCAGAACCAGCGGTGTCGTTTGACTTAGCAAACGAGGATCGGATGTCGTCGACCTTCTTTTCAAAATGGTTGACGAAGTCATCTGCAGAGAGGGAGGAGGGGGGAGGGGGAGGAGGATTCAGGAGGGAGGAGAAGGTGACAAAGAGCTTCCTAGGGTTAGAGGCAGATGCTTGGAATTTAGAGTGGTAGAAAGTGGCTTTAGCAGCAGAGACAGAGGAGGAAAATGTAGAGAGGAGGGAGTGAAAGGATGCCAGGTCCGCAGGGAGGCGAGTTTTCCTCCATTTCCGCTCGGCTGCCCGGAGCTCTGTTCTGTGAGCTCGCAATGAGTCGTCGAGCCACGGAGCGGGAGGGGAGGACCGAGCCGGCCTGGAGGATAGGGGACATAGAGAGTCAAAGGATGCAGAAAGGGAAGAGAGGAGGGTTGAGGAGGCAGAATCAGGAGATAGGTTGGAGAAGGTATGAGCAGAGGGAAGGGATGATAGGATGGAAGAGGAGAGAGTAGCGGGGGAGAGAGAGCGAAGGTTGGGACGGCGCGATACCATCCGAGTAGGGGCAGTGTGGGAAGTGTTGGATGAGAGCGAGAGGGAAAAGGATACAAGGTAGTGGTCGGAGACTTGGAGGGGAGTTGCAATGAGGTTAGTGGAAGAACAGCATCTAGTAAAGATGAGGTCGAGCGTATTGCCTGCCTTGTGAGTAGGGGGGGAAGGTGAGAGGGTGAGGTCAAAAGAGGAGAGGAGAGGAGTGGAAAGAAGGAGGCAGAGAGGAATGAGTCAAAGGTAGACGTGGGGAGGTTAAAGTCGCCCAGGACTGTGAGAGGTGAGCCGTCCTCAGGAAAGGAGCTTATCAAGGCATCAAGCTCATTGATGAACTCTCCGAGGGAACCTGGAGGGCGATAAATGATAAGGATGTTAAGCTTGAAAGGGCTGGTAACTGTGACAGCATGGAATTCAAAGGAGGCGATAGACAGATGGGTAAGGGGAGAAAGAGAGAATGACCACTTGGGAGAGATGAGGATCCCGGTGCCACTACCCCGCTGACCAGAAGCTCTCGGGGTGTGCGAGAACACGTGGGCGGACGAAGAGAGAGCAGTAGGAGTAGCAGTGTTATCTGTGGTGATCCATGTTTCCGTCAGTGCCAAGAAGTCGAGGGACTGGAGGGAGGCATAGGCTGAGATGAACTCTGCCTTGTTGGCTGCAGATCGGCAGTTCCAGAGGCTACCGGAGACCTGGAACTCCACGTGGGTCGTGCGCGCTGGGACCACCAGATTAGGGTGGAGGAGAGAACAGGGATAGATAGACACATAGCAGGCTACAGAAGAGGCTACGCTAATGCAAAGGAGATTGGAATGACAAGTGGACTACACGTCTCGAATGTTCAGAAAGTTAAGCTTACGTAGCAAGAATCTTATTGACTAAAATGATTGAAATGATACAGTACTGCTGGAGTAGGCTAGCTGGCAGTGGCTGCGTTGTTGACTTTGTAGGCTAGCTGGCAGTTGTTTTATTTCTTTACCTACCTATTGTTCACTTAACACCTTTTTTTGCACTATTGGTTAGAGCCTGTAATTAAGCATTTCACTGTAAGGTCCACTACACATGTTGTATTCAGCATTTCACTGTAAGGTCTACTACACATGTTGTATTCAGCATTTCACTGTAAGTTCCACTACACCTGTTGTATTCAGCATTTCACTGTAAGTTCCACTACACCTGTTGTATTCAGTATTTCACTGTAAGGTCTACGACACCTGTTGTATTCAGTATTTCACTGTAAGGTCTACGACACCTGTTGTATTCAGCATTTCACTGTAAGGTCTACTACACCTGTTGTATTCGGTTCACTACTACTACACCTGTTGTATTCAGCATTTCACTGTAAGGTCTACTACACCTGTTGTATTCAGCATTTCACTGTGAGGTCTACTACACCTGTTGTGTTCAGCATTTCACTGTAAGGTCTACTACACCTGTTGTATTCAGCATTTCACTGTGAGGTCTACTACACCTGTTGTGTTCAGCATTTCACTGTAAGGTCTACTACACCTGTTGTATTCAGCATTTCACTGTAAGGTCTACCCAAGGCAGCTGTATATTCACAGAGAGCTAGCATTATTAATATGCATTAATATGCATGTCAATCTCTCCTGGCTCAAAGTGGAGGAGAGATTGACTAACGTTAGCTAGCCAGCTAGGTAACCAATGAACCATAATCGCAACTCATGACGTTACTGCCCTGTGTGAATCTGCAGGTAGCTAACCAACCATGTTCAATATTAGCTAGCTAACATTAGGCTCTAACTAGCCAAGCAAATGGCTCTTTCTGTTAAAATTAGAAATGTGTAATATCTGAAAATGTAGCTAGCTAGACTATCTTACCTGTACATCATTCGTGGTTGGACGTGTCTCCTGTTGGATGCCATGGTTGCCCTTAGTTTGAAGATGTAATCCGGTGACAGTTGTTTCCCCCATCTCCTCAGTCCTCCAGAAAGTGGAGAGCAGTTTTAATACATGATACATCAAAAATCTGCATTAGACAGGATTACCCTACACATACTGACCAGCTCAAATACACAAAAGCATGCTATATGGCAGACCAATCCAAACTCATCTCTCGGCATGTCCAGTCCACTCATTATCTCAGCCAATCATGGCTAGTGGGAAGGTTGCTGACTTTTTCTTTTGCTAACCAACTAGGCTCGTAATTTAACAACAATGTCTGTCTCTCTCCTCTCATGGGTTCTCCTGTCTGTCCTCTCATCCTGTCTGTCTCTTCTCCTCTCTCTCTCCTCTCATGGTTCTCCTATTTGTCTTCTCATTTTGTCTGTCTTCTCATCCTCTCTCTCTTCTCTCCTGTCTGTCTTCTCATCCTGTCGCTCTTCTCTCCTGCATGTCTTCTCATCCTGTCGCTCTTCTCTCCTGCATGTCTTCTCATCCCGTCTCTCTCCTTTCTTGTCTCTCTATCCCTTTGTGGGTTCTCCTGCCTGTCCTCTCTTCCTGTCTGTCTTTATTTGTATTTACAGAGTTTACAAGTTTGTTATTAAGGCACACAAAAGTTCACATGTTCCAGAAGGCATTTCTAACCCTACAAAAGTATGTGGACACTCCTTCAAATTAGTGGATTTGGCTATTTCAGCCACACCTGTTGCTATAAAATCGAACACACTGCCATGTAATCTCCATAGACAAACATTGGCAGTAGAATGGCCTTACTCAGTGACTTCCAAGTGGATCCGTCATAGGATGCCAACTTTCCAAAAAGTCAGTTTGTCACATTTCTGCCCTGCTAGAGCTGTCTAGGTTAACTTTTAGTGCTGTTATTGTGATGTTAAAATGTCTAGGAGCAACAACGGCTCAGTCCTGAAGTGGAAGGCCACACAAGCTCACAGAACAAGACTGCCGAGTGCTGAAGCGCGTCCTCGGTTGCAACACTCACTATCGAGTTCCAAACTGCCTCTGGAAGCAATCTCAGCATCAGAACTATACGTCTGGAGCTTTACGAAATGGAATTCCATGGCTGAGCATCCATACATTAGCCTAAGATCACCATGCGCAATGCCAAGTGTCGGCTGGAGTGCCGTAAAGCTTGCTGCTATTGGACTCTGGAGCAGTGGAAACACTCTGGAGGGATGAATCACGCTTCACCATCTGGCAGTCCGAAGGACAAATCTGGGTTTGGCGGATTCCAGGAGAACGCTACCTGCCCCAATGCATAGTGCCAACTGTAAAGTTTGGTGGAGGAGGAATAATAGTCTGGGGCCGTTTTTAATGGTTCAGGCCCCTTAGTTCCAGTGAAGGGAAATCTTAACGCTACAGCATACAATGACATTCCAGACAATTCTGTGCTTCCAACTTTGTGGCAACAGTTTAGGGAAGCCCCCTTTGTGTGAGTACCTGTGCTGCGTGTTTTTGCCTTCGTGCCCTTGTGGATTGCGCAGATGATTATGGGTCTCGTCCCGTGTGTTGATCATTGTGTGCTTGTGTTATTTATTTTGTTTGGGATTCAACACTTTGTTTTGTATAGTGTTTGTTTGGTCTTCATCCCTGTGCGTTTACACGGCACCCCGGATCGTGTGCGGACAAGACGGGCTCTAGTGAGCGTGTGCGGACAGGCTCTAGTGAACGTGTGCGGACAGGACAGGCTCTAGTGAGCATGTGCGGACAAGACTGGCTCTAGTGAGCGTGTGCGGACAGGACGGGCTCTAGTGAGCGTGTGCAGACAGTCTTCTGAGCAGCAGGGCTGGCATCTTATCATACTTTTCTCTCTCTTCACTGCAGGAGACCAATGAGATTGTGGCCATTAAGAAGTTCAAGGACAGTGAAGGTAAGAGGCCTGTATTTAATCAGGAAATAATTAATATTAAGTCCTGTGATAAAGAATGCTGATTTGATCCAGCCAAACCCGTCTTCTGTTATGGGTGGCTGTCTGTCTGTCTCATGGGTTCTTCTGTCTCTCTCGCTCCTGTCTGTCTCTTCTCATCCTCTCTGTATCTTTGCTCCTGTCTGTCTCTTCTCATCCTCTCTGTATCTTCCTGTCTGTTCTCTCCTCTCTTCCTGTCTGTCTCCACTCCTCTCTTACTATCTTTCTCCACTCTTCCTATCTGTTCTCTCATCTCTTCCTGTCTGTCTTCACTCCTCTCTTACTGTCTTTCTCCACTCCTCTCTTCCTGTCTGTCTCCACTCCTCTCTTCCTGTCTGTCTCCACTCCTCTCTTCCTGTCTGTCTCCACTCCTCTCTTCCTGCCTGTCTCCACTCCTCTCTTCCTGTCTGTCTCCACTCCTCTCTTCCCGTCGATCTCCACTCCTCTCTTACTGTCTTTCTCCACTCCTCTCTTACTGTCTTTCTCCACTCCTCTTCCTGTCTGTTCTCTCCTCTCTTCCTCTCCGTCTCCACTCCTCTTTTCCTGTCTGTCTCCACTCCTCTCTTACTATCTTTCTCCACTCCTCTTCCTGTCTGTTCTCTCCCCTCTTCCTGTCGGTCTCCACTCCTCTCTTCCTGCCGGTCTCCACTCCTCTCTTCCTGCCGGTCTCCACTCCTCTCTTCCTGTCGGTCTCCACTCCTCTCTTCTTGTCTGTCTGTCCTCTCCTCTCTTCCCATCTGTTCTCTCCTCTCATCCTGTCTGTCTTCTCTTCCTGTCTGTCTCCACTCGCCTCTTCCTGTTTGTTCTCTCCTCTCTTCCTGTCTGTTATTTCCACTCCTCTCATCCTGTTTGTCCTCTCTTCCTGTCTGTCTCACTCCTCTCTTCCTGTCGGTCTCTCCTTTCCCCAGAGAATGAGGAGGTTAAGGAGACCACACTCCGGGAGCTAAAGATGCTCCGAACCTTGAAGCAGGAGAATATCGTGGAGCTGAAGGAAGCCTTCCGCAGGAGGGGGAAACTCTACCTGGTGTTTGAGTATGTAGAGAAGGTAAGACTAGCTTCACTTGAAGTCTCCTGCAGTGAATATCGATTATATCGCAGAATAATAAAGACTTCTGAAGCCTTCAAATTATAGTTTAGATGTTGATCAAATAAATAGTCCAGGAGATTGATACGAATCCATTCTGTTGGTCTCTTCTAGAACATGCTGGAGCTGCTGGAGGAGCTTCCTAACGGAGTGCCGTCTGATAAAGTCAGGAACTACATCTACCAGCTGATCAAAGCTATCCATTGGTGTCATAAGAACGACATTGTCCACCGGGGTAAGGAGACATAGACATGATGCTTTAGGAACCAGAACCAATTCACACACCTTTAATATAGCAGAGCCTCAGCCTTCCATTAGGCCCTAGTGCACACTCTTCAGGTAATATGAAGTCCCAGCATTCCTCCGTCCTGCCATGACATCTTTTCTGGTTTGATAGTTTAATAGTCTGTTCAGTGTCTCAGATGATGAGAGCTTGTGACTTAGAGTACAGCAACACCCCAGATGGCTTGCCATCTTTCAGACAACATGATGACAATATTATGGAGGCAAACCATATCCCCTCACTATGACCTGACTTAGGGTTAGCTAACCCATATCCCCTCACTATGACCTGACTTAGGGTTAGCTAACCCTAACCCATATCCCCTCACTATGACCTGACTTAGGGTTAGCTAACCCATATCCCCTCACTATGACCTGACTTAGGGTTAGCTAACCCATATCCCCTCACTATGACCTGACTTAGGGTTAGCTAACCCTAACCCATATCCCCTCACTATGACCTGACTTAGGGTTAGCTAACCCATATCCCCTCACTATGACCTGACTTTAGGGTTAGCTAACCCATATCCCCTCACTATGACCTGACTTAGGGTTAGCTAGCCCTAACCCATATCCCCTAACCCCTATCCCATCCCCTCGCTATGACCTGACTTAGGGTTAGCTAACCCTAACCCATATCCCCTCGCTATGACCTGACTTGGGGTTAGCTAACCCTAACCCATATCCCCTCACGTAGCTAACCCTAACCCATATCCCCTCACTATGACCTGACTTAGGGTTAGCTAACCCATATCCCCTCACTATGACCTAACTTAGGGTTAGCTAACCCTAACCCATATCCCCTCACTATGACCTGACTTAGGGTTAGCTAACCCATATCCCCTCACTATGACCTGACTTAGAGTTAGCTAGCCCTAACCCATATCCCCTCACGTAGCTAACCCTATCCCATATCCCCTCGCTATGACCTGACTTAGGGTTAGCTAACCCTAACCCATGTCCCCTCACTATGACCTGACTTAGGGTTAGCTAACCCTTATCCCCTCACTATGACCTGACTTAGGGTTAGCTGACCCTAACCCATATCCAAATCAAATCAAATGTATTTATATAGCCCTTCGTACATCAGCTGAAATCTCAAAGTGCTGTACAGAAACCCAGCCTAAAACCCCAAACAGCAAGCAATGCAGGCGTAGAAGCACAGTGGCTAGGAAAAACTCCCTAGAAAGGCCAAAACCTAGGAAGAAACCTAGAGAGGAACCAGGCTATGTGGGGTGGCCAGTTCTCTTCTGGCTGTACCGGGTGGAGATTATAACAGAACATTGCCAACATGTTCAAATGTTCATAAATGACCAGCATGGTCAATAATAATAAGGCAGAACAGTTGAAACTGGAGCAGCAGCACGGCCAGGTGGACTGGGGACAGCAAGGAGTCATCATGTCAGGTAGTCCTGGGGCATGGTCCTAGGGCTCAGGTCCTTCGAGAGAGAGAAAGAAAGAGAGAATTAGAGAACGCACACTTAGATTCACACAGGACACCGAATAGGATAGGAGAAGTACCCCATATCCCCTCACTATGACCTGACTTAGGGTTAGCTAACCCTTTTTTTATTTTTTATTTTTTATATTTTTTTTACCTTTATTTAACCAGGCAAGTCAGTTAAGAACACATTCTTATTTTCAATGACGGCCTGGGAACAGTGGGTTAACTGCCTGTTCAGGGGCAGAACGACAGATTTGTACCTTGTCAGCTCCGGGGTTTGAACTCGCAACCTTCCGGTTACTAGTCCAACGGTCTAACCACTGGGCTACCCTGCCGCCCCATATCCCCTCATTATGACCTGACTTAGGGTTAGCTGACCCTAACCCATATCCCCTCACTATGACCTGACTTAGGGTTAGCTGACCCTAACCCATATCCCCTCACTATGACCTGACTTGGGGTTAGCTGACCCTAACCCTAACCCATATCCCCTCCCTCCTGTCTGTCTCTCCCTCCTGTCTGTCTCTCCTTCCTGTCTGTCTCTGTCTCTCTCTCTTCAGATATAAAGCCAGAGAACCTTCTAATCAGTTCTGATGACATCCTCAAGCTATGTGACTTCGGTGAGCAGAGCAACCTGTCTGTCTGTCATCTTCATTCAGTCAGTAACAGCACCAACCTGTTAGAGAATCTTTAGTCTCTACTGTTCTACCTGTATCAACTGTCTTTTTCATTTCTTCAGTCCTTAGCCATTAACATTTTGATTTAAGTTCCCATAGAAACAGCTAGTCTTCATATGGAGGAGTTATGTTAGCCTGTCTTCTCTCCTCATTCCATGTGGACACACAGCTCTCCTCATTCCATGTGGACACACAGCTCTCCTCATTCCATGTGGACACACAGCTCTCCTCATTCCATGTGGACACACAGCTCTCCTCTTCCATGTGGACATTCCATGTGGACACACAGCTCTCCTCATTCCATGTGGACACACAGCTCTCCTCATTCCATGTGGACACACAGCTCTCCTCATTCCATGTGGACACACAACTCTCCTCATTCCATGTGGACACACAGCTCTCCTCATTCCATGTGGACACACAGGTCTCCTCGTTGCATGTGGACACACAGCTCTCCTCATTCCATGTGGACACACAGCTCTCCTCATTCCATGTGGACACACAGCTCTCCTCATTCCATGTGGACACACAGCTCTCCTCATTCCATGTGGACACACAGCTCTCCTCATTCCATGTGGACACACAGCTCTCCTCATTCCATGTGGACACACAGCTCTCCTCATTCCATGTGGACACACAGCTCTCCTCATTCCATGTGGTCACACAGCTCTCCTCATTCCATGTGGTCACACAGCTCTCCTCATTCCATGTGGTCACACAGCTCTCCTCATTCCATGTGGTCTTGGGGTTGTTACTACCACATTGATAGCTACTATTTTTCAAGTGTATTTTCCTAACCCTTTGAATGCTGTTTCATTCTTTCTTTCATTGTCATGTGATAATATTCTGCTGCACATCCAGTCAGTCAGGTTGGTGTTCTGGTGGTACCAGACACTATGATAGTCAGGTTGATGTTGGGTGGTACCATACCAGACACTATGATAGTCAGGTTGGTGTTCTGGTGGTACCAGACACTATGATAGTCAGGTTGGTGTTCTGGTGGTACCAGACACTATGATAGTCAGGTTGGTGTTCTGGTGGTACCAGACACTATGATAGTCAGGTTGGTGTTGGGTGATACCAGACACTATGATAGTCAGGTTGGTGTTCTGGTGGTACCAGCCACTATGATAGTCAGGTTGGTGTTCTGGTGGTACCAGACACTATGATAGTCAGGTTGGTGTTCTGGTGGTACCAGACACTATGATAAAGCACATCACGAAGTGAAACATTTCTTTGAGGACCCTGATACGTCAGTATACTCTGTAGAGCAGTACATCTACAGTCTATGTTTAGCTGCTCAGTGTTGACTCATTCTGTTGAATCAATTAATACAGAGAGCGAGAGAGGGGTTGTTGTCAGACTGGTTGCTCTTAGACTGTTGTTCCTGTGTCCTCATCATCCTACTGAAATGATTTTACTGTCTTAGCTGTGTTCCTGGTTAGTTGGTCTCCGAGGTCACTTCCTGTTCTCTCTCTTATTCACTGCACTGTCTGTCTTCTCTTGTCAGGCTTCGCCCGTAATCTCTCAGAGGGAAATGATGCCAACTACACAGAGTACGTGGCCACTAGATGGTACCGCTCTCCAGAACTACTGCTGGGGTGAGTTTTGTGTATGTTTGTCATTCTGGTTTCGAGTCCATTCTACCTGGATACTGTAAACATGCACCAACATGTGTTAATTGTGTGCAGTACAGGTAGGATACTGCAGACATGAACCATACAATTATAATGACCAACACCCTCTCTCCCCTCTTCCCCCAGGGCTCCGTATGGTAAGGCAGTTGACATGTGGTCAGTAGGCTGTATCCTGGGTGAACTGAGTGATGGCCAGCCGTTGTTCCCAGGAGAGAGTGAGATAGATCAGCTCTTCATCATCCAGAAGGTCCTGGGACCACTGCCTACTGAACAGATGAAACTCTTCTACAATAACCCTCGATTCCACGGGCTAAGGGTAGGACAGGCTGGAAACTGTCTCTGCTCTCAGTACTCTCTCTATCTGTCCACCTCTCTTCCCCTCACTCCCCCTCACATGCTCTCTTATTCTTCTCTTCTTCCTGTTCTTTCCAACTCACTCCATCTCTCCATCTCTGGTCTTATTTCAGTATTCTCTCTCTCCATCTCTTTTTCCGTCCTCTCCCTCTCTCTCTTGCTAGCTGTGGCATGACTGATTGGATCACAGTGACAGGTCATTTATCTCCATTCTGCCTTGAAGAGTGGTTCAGATCATTACTGACTTGCCGGTTGCCTGGCTGGTGTTACTGACTGGTGTTTCTGTCTGGTGTTACTTGTTGGCGTTACTGACTGGCTGACGTTACTGACTGGTTGGCTGGCTAGCTTACTGGATAGCTGGCTTGCTAGTTGGCTAGCTGACTGGCTTGTGTACAGACTGGCGGGTTGGCTGTCTGGTTGACTCGCTGACTGGCTGGTTGACTCGCTGACTGGCCGGTTGACTTGCTGGCTGACTGGCATTACTGGCTGGCTGGATGATTGACAGACTGTTTGGCTGACTAGCTGGTTGACTGGCTGGTTGACCAACCGGCTGGCTAGCTGGCTTGTTGACTGACTGGCTGGCTGGATGACTGACAGACTGGTTGGCTGACTATTTGGTTGACTGGCTGGTTGACCAACCGGCTGGCTTGTTGACTGACTGGCTGGCTGGATGACTGACAGACTGGTTGGCTGACTTGCTGGTTGACTGGCATGTTGACTGACCGACTGGCTGGCTTGTTGACTGACTGGCTGATTGACTTGCTAACTTGCTGGTTGGCTGGCTGACTCGCTTGTGTACAGACTGGCTGGCTGGCTGGTTGACTGACTGGTTGGCGGGTTGGCTGGCTGGTTGACTGTTTGGCTGGTTGATTGACTGGCTGGTTGACTCGCTGTATGGCTGGTTGACTTGCTGACTGGCTGGCTGACTGGCATTACTGACTGACTGGCTGTCTGGATGACTGACAGACTGGTTGGCTGACTAGCTGGTTGACTGGCTGGTTGACCGACCGGCTGGCTAGCTGGCTTGTTGACTGACTGGGTGGTTGACTTGCTGGCTGGCTGGCTAGCTTGTTGACTGACTGGCTTGCTGACTTGCTAACTGGGTGGTTGTCTTGCTAGCTGGCTGGCTAGCTGGTTGGCTGGCTGGCTTTTTGAATGACTGGCTGGTTGACTGACTGGTTGACCGACCGCCTGGCTAGCTGGCTTGTTGACTGACTGGGTGGTTGACTTGCTGGCTGGCTGGCTAGCTGGTTGGCTGGCTTGTTGACTGACTGGCTTGTTGACTTGCTAACTGGGTGGTTGTCTTGCTAGCTGGCTGGCTAGCTGGCCCAATTTGTAAGTCGCTCTGGATAAGAGCGTCTGCTAAATGACTTAAATGTAAATGTAATGTTTTTGAATGACCGGCTGGTTGACTGACTGGCGACAGGCTGGTTGACGGGAAGACTGACTGACTCGCTGGTTGACTAGCTGGCTGACAGACTGGTTGACGGGCTGGCTGGCTGACGGGCTGGCTGGCTGACTGGCTGCTGATGGTGGTAGAGGCATGACACGCAAACCATGCTATTTGTTGTGTGCTTTTCAGTTCCCAGCAGTGAACCACCCCACCACCCTGGAGAGGAAGTACCTGGGGTTCATCAGTGGAGCCCTGCTGGACCTCATGAAGGTAATGTCAGAGGTCAGGAGTTAAAGGTCAGGGATGCTACTGGGGTTAGGTTTAGGGTTATGCTGATTCACACTGAAAGTAGGGTATGACTCTCCATTCCATTAAAACACATGCCTCTAATGTATCTGTAATGTATCTGTAATGTCATGTATCTGTAATGTTATGTCAGGTATCTTTAATGTATCTGTAATGTCATGTATCTGTAATGTCATGTATCTGTAATGTCATGTATCTGTAATGTCATGTATCTGTAATGTCATGTATCTGTGATGTCATGTATCTGTAATGGCATGTATCTGTAATGTCATGTATCTGTGATGTCATGTATCTGTAATGTTATGTCAGGTATCTTTAATGTATTTAATGTATCTGTGATGTTATGTATCTGTAATGTCATGTATCTGTAATGTTATGTCAGGTATCTTTAATGTATTTAATGTATCTGTAATGTCATGTATCTGTAATGTCATGTATCTGTAATGTCATGTATCTGTAATGTTATGTCATGTATCTGTAATGTTATGTCATGTATCTGTAATGTTATGTCATGTATCTGTAATGTATTTAATGTATCTGTAATGTCATGTATCTGTGATGTCATGTATCTGTAATGTTATGTCAGGTATCTTTAATGTATTTAATGTATCTGTGATGTTATGTATCTGTAATGTCATGTATCTGTAATGTTATGTCAGGTATCTTTAATGTATTTAATGTATCTGTGATGTTATGTATCTGTAATGTCATGTCATGTATCTGTAATGTAATGCCATGTATCTGTAATGTAATGTCATGTATCTAATGTTATGTATCTGTAATGTCATGTATCTGTCATGTCATGTATCTGTAATGTAATGTCATGTATCTGTAATGTAATGTCATGTATCTAATGTAATGTATCTGTTATTGTCATGTATCTGTAATGTAATGTGTCTAATGTAATGTATCTGTAATGTATATTGTTAGGTTCACATTTTTCAGATTAAATAACTCACGGACACTAGAGAAGCTTAACCAAGTTTAATTATTCCCAAAGGGTCGACACAGCTGTATTCAGTCAAAAAAACATTTCACACAAGCGCTGATATTTAACCCTTTCTCCTATGCTGAGTCTCCTCCACAACCGAACAGCCAATGCATCCCTGTTGCTAGACAGAACCTTAGTGATATCTGATCTTCCTCACTTCATTTTACCTTACCTCTGCCCTAAAGTGCTCACTCCTCCCCAACTGAAGGCTGTCATGGTTATTAATACCAGACTGTGTCTCTTCTCCTACCAGAGGATCCCTGATGGCTAACAATAACATGTCCTGACAATGTAAATGTTATACATTACCCTCTCTCCCTCAGAGACATTGTTAGTTTTTAGGATTTCCACCCGTCTCCCCTTATCAATGCCTGCCACAATCTCTTCCCTGTACTCAACACATTCCAAGCTTAGTTGCACACACTATATACCTTCCTCCTATTACCCTTAACTGCTGGTGTAGACCCTCAACCTTAGCACTCCTTCAGTGACATGAATAAGTAACATTTCATATTCTCAGAACCCAATAATATGTAATGTATCTGTATTGTATTGTATCTGTATTGTAATGTATCTGTAAAGTATGGTATTTTATTCTACTGCATGTAAATAGGTGTGCATCAATGCCGTCCATCTCTGTGTGCATCTGTCTGGGTCTCAGCTCCAGCTCTACTGTTGCTTCTCTCTGTTTTCCCTATCTGTAGGTGTAAACAGACTGTGATCTGTAGGTGTAAACAGACTGATCTGTAGCTGTAAACAGACTGATATCTGTAGCTGTAAACAGACTGTGATCTGTAGGTGTAAACAGACTGTGATCTGTAGGTGTAAACAGACTGTGATCTGTAGGTGTAAACAGACTGTGATCTGTAGGTGTAAACAGACTGTGATCTGTAGGTGTAAACAGACTGTGATCTGTAGCTGTAAACAGACTGTGATCTGTAGCTGTAAACAGACTGTGATCTGTAGCTGTAAACAGACTGTGATCTGTAGCTGTAAACAGACTGATCTGTAGCTGTAAACAGACTGTGATCTGTAGCTACCGCTAACTACTGCATCCTACCCCTAATTACTGCATCCTAACGCTAACTACTGCATCCTACCCCTAATTACTGCATCCTACCGCTAACTACTGCATCCTACCGCATACTACTGCATCCTACCCCTAACTACTGCAACCTACTACTGACTACTGCATCCTTCTACTGACTACTGCATCCTTCTACTGACTACTGCATCCTTCTACTGACTACTGCATTTTTCTACTGACTACTGCATCCTACTGCTAACTACTGCATCCTACCGCTTACTACTGCATCCTTCTACTGACTACTGCATCCTTCTACTGACTACTGCATCCTTCTACTGACTACTGCATCCTTCTACTGACTACTGCATCCTTCTACTGACTACTGCATCCTACTGCTAACTACTGCATCCTACCGCTTACTACTGCATCCTTCTACTGACTACTGCATCCTTCTACTGACTACTGCATCCTACTGCTAACTACTGCATCCTACCGCTTACTACTGCATCCTTCTACTGACTACTGCATCCTTCTACTGACTACTGCATCCTTCTACTGACTACTGCATCCTTCTACTGACTACTGCATCCTACCGCTGACTACTTCATCCTACCCCTGACTGCTTAAACAATGTCTTACTAATCATCTATCCGCAAATGACCTTTTATGAAACATTTGATCTCATAGACAAAATGCTGGAGTATAGTGCCATATTAAAATATTTAGTGTGGATATATTCAGTGACATAACATGTAATAGTGACATCACAGGTCTCTTCTAACTGCTCCTCAGCCGTGTGGTGTTGTCGGAGCTCCTCTCTTCTCTATTGGGCCTAACCTCTCCTCTGAGACTGGAGATCCTTCACTTTCATTTCATCAGGTGGACAGGGAGAAAAACACCACCATGTCCAAGGAGCTTTTTGGGCAAAACATCTCTCCTTAGTGACTCACATAGCCAGCTCAATTAAAACCAATGAAGTTGGAGCTTTTCATTTCCCTGAATATTATTAATATAGAGGGTGAAGCTGGTCTATTCCAGTCTGATGTTGATGATTATCATGATGACTCACACTGCATACTAGTGAGGACTGAGAGGGGAGCTTGTTGAAGACATGTTGACACTGTGTGTGTGGGTGTGTGTGTGCAGAACCTGCTGCTGTTGAGTCCTACAGAGCGGTTTCTAACGGAGCAGAGTTTGGACCATCATGCCTTCCAGACACCGCGACCGGTGGAGCGACCTGGACCTTCTACACCCACACCAGTCCGCTCCTCTAAGAGGAAGCCTCATCACACGGACAACAGCGCCCCCACCAGGTAGCCAACAGTATTACAGGCAGGGAGCTGGAAAAGGAGCAGTATAGTATATACTACTATGCCATTCTCAATATGTCTTGAACATTTACTACTCTGCCATTCTCAATATGTGGGGGACATTCACTTCTCTGCCATTCTCAATATGTTGGGGAACATTCAGTACTTTGCCATTCTCAATATGTTGGGAACATTTACTACGCTGCCATTCTCAATATGTTGGGAACATCAATGATTTGTCATATCTAGCTGAATAGAAGGAAACAAATATGAATATGAAAGCCCTCTCTATTTCTCTCCTGGTCAGGAGTCATGGTGTTAAGGGTTCAGACCACCACCGCTCAGCTAGTAGAGACTGTTCCAGCCTGCCCCGTCACGAAGACCTCCAACCTAGCAATCACCCTAGCAATGACAACTTCCTGAATGGCAACAGCTTGAGCCCCACCCTCCACCCCAAGACCTATGCCCCGCCCCCCCAGCTCCTGAATCGTTCAGCCTCCTGCTCCAAGGACCTAGCCAACAACAACCTGCCCCACCTCCTCAGCCCCAAGGAGACCAAGAGCAACCTACCCCACCTCCTCAGCCCCAAAGAGACCAAGAACAAAGACTTTGACTTCACCTCCGGAGCCAAGGCCTCAGATGGGCCGGGAGCCAAGTACCTCAAGTCCAACAGCCGCTCTCAGCAGAACCGCCATAGCTTCGTAGAGGGAAAGACCAGCACCCTGATGTCTGGAGACAAACACAGAGCCAGAGACCGAGACCGCCACAGCTACATGGGGGAGCATGGGTCCTCTAAGTCTGCAGGAGGGTTAGGGTTAGCAGGAGGCTCCTATATAAACCTTTCTAAGAGCCACGGGGCCCTCAACGACGCCAAGTCAGTAGGGAACCTTAGCGACCCACGTATCCATGGTGACGAACCTCCATCACGCTACTTCCCTACTTCCTGTCTGGACCTCAACGCTCCTGGCAGCCCGGTGACCGGTCATCATCGTCACAGCCCTGCAGGCCGGCGCTCGGAGAGAGAGAGCAATACGCTAGACTCCTCATCCCGACGCACCTCCTCACGACACAAGAGCTCTGAGGAAGCCAAGTCCCCTGAGGGAGGAGACCCGGGAGGGGGAGGAGGTGGAAGCCATGGTCACTCCCTGTCCACCCCTCATGAGGCCTTCCCCTACGGCCTGGGCTACACATCCCCCTTCTCCTCCCAGCATAGACCTCACCGCCACTCCATGTACGTGCGGCGGGAGCGTCAGAGGACCCACGGGGGGGGTAGTGAGGGGGGGCTGGCGGTGGGACAGGGGATGTCCACCAGAGCCTCCAGCCTCCAGCTACTCTCCCCCCAGCTGCAGCACCGCACCCTGCCCAGGCACCCTGGAGGATCTTCTACAGAGGACATCACCAGGGTCAGTCCAATACTCAACACCTAGCTACACCTAACACTAACTATAACAGTCACCTAAACCTTACCCTGCCACAACACACTGGGGGGTCAGCAGGGAGGACGACATCACCAGGGTCAGTCCAATACCAAACACCCAAACACACTACCAGACTCCTATAGCACTGTCGCTTGTTGGTGTTCCTGTTGCAGTGTTGTCTAAGCTGATACTGTACATTTAAGTGAAATATCAGCTTTTGTCTGAAGCAGAAAAAGACAAGAATTTCAAAAGCTCATTTGACCTATGCACTGACAAGGCTTTTCAGCACAACCCCTTAGAGTCAATTGACGCACCGGTGCGTCAATCTAAGTTACATCGCAAAAAAATCTGGCAGTTTAAGTAAGAGATATCAGTTTAGCATTGGATGCGTTTCAATCCTCCGATGTCGCAGTTCCGCGGTGAAAGGTGGCAGTTTCTGCGGTGAAAGGTGGCAGAGTTAGAGCAGTGTTTGTACGAAAACATCTGTAGCGTACGAACGGTTTGCCCTACCAACTATTGACCACTATATGGGAAGGGGAGACTCTCACGATGCTGTTCCCTGTTTTGCTCTATGACCTGAAGGTATTTTTTTTATATCTCCTAGATTTAGGACAGACACTTCAGAACCGTGTTTCTTATGACTCTAAAGAAATAATCAGCTTGACTACTGCAAGAGTACTGTGGCTTTACTGATCTACTGTTCTTCAACAACATATGTATTCACATTGGATGGGTTGATTAGGATTCAAACCTTCTCTCAAACAGTCTAATACATACTCTTTAAAGAGGTTTTCCCCATTAATGTACTTGGTTATGTTACTTGGTTGTGTTTATTCCCGTAAGACATCATCCCATTCCACTCCTTTTATGGGGAGGTTTTCCCCTGACACAGATTAAGTCTAGTCCTGGACTAAAAGCAAAATCAATGGAAAAGGACTAGGGTATAATCTGTGTCCTCGAAACCTCTCCTTAACCTTACATTTGACCTAGCATAATACATAAACCAGATGGAAAATGAACAAGATAGTTGGCAGCTTTTTAACATATTTTGAATCTATACATGGTTTATGTTCCTGTTATAAACAATGGGGTTATGATGGGGTAAGCAAATCACACTATTCTCTTGAGACATTTAGAAGTTATAGTATTTTTAAGCAGAAGTGGCAGCACAGGTTCAAATGTGGTCTGGCAAAATGTGTACGTGTCTTTTCTGGGGCTTGGAGTTTTTCCTCATCTCATGTCCAGGTCAGGTAAAACTCTGGGTCCTATTTGTAGGCTATGACAGGGTCTCAGAAAATGGGCAAAACAGGATTTCTACTGGACTGGATATGGTGTAGTTTTTAATGCGGGGTCATGCAGGACCTATAGGTTACCATGCTTCCTCTCTACAGGGCCTATAGGTTACCATGCTTCCTCTCTACATGACCTATAGGTTACCATGCTTCCTCTCTACAGGACCTATAGGTTACCATGCTTCCTCTTTACAGGACCTATAGGTTACCATGCTTCCTCTCTACAGGGCCTATAGGTTACCATGCTTCCTCTCTACAGGACCTATAGGTTACCATGCTTCCTCTCTACAGGACCTATAGATTACCATCTTCCTCTCTACAGGGCCTATAGGTTACCATGCTTCCTCTCTACAGGGCCTATAGGTTACCATGCTTCCTCTCTACAGGGCCTGTAGCTTACCATGCTTCCTCTCTACAGGACCTATAGGTTACCATGCTTCCTCTCTACAGGGCCTATAGGTTACCATGCTTCCTCTCTACAGGGCCTATAGGTTACCATGCTTCCTCTCTACAAGGCCTATAGGTTACCATGCTTCCTCTCTACAGGGCCTATAGGTTACCATGCTTCCTCTCTACAGGGCCTATAGGTTACCATGCTTCCTCTCTACAGGGCCTATAGGTTACCATGCTTCCTCTCTATATTCAGATATTAACAGACTATATTGGGTTCAGACAGGACCTATGGGTTACCATGCTTCCTCTCTACAGGACCTATAGGTTACCATGCTTCCTCTCTACAGGGCCTATAGGTTACCATGCTTCCTCTCTGCAGGACCTATAGGTTACCATGCTTCCTCTCTACAGGACCTATAGTTTACCATGCTTCCTCTCTACAGGACCTATAGGTTACCATGCTTCCTCTCTATATTCAGATATTAACAGGCTGTATTTATAATAAATAAATACAAATAATTTGGTCGATACTTATTGCCTATTTCACACATGTGAATCTGTGAATTGTTTTTTTTGTTGTTTTTTTCATATCCCAAACTCCCTCGAAGAGTGTGGTCACAGCCAGGGTCTGCCTATAGTAACGGCAATGCTGGAGCAATCAGGGTTATGTGCCTTGCTCAAGGCTGAGTATATCCCACGAAGATCTCCTCCACCGCACTAGCCCGAGGGGGCGCAAAACCAGACAGAAAGATCATGTCTGACTCAACCTACTCAAGTGACTCACCCCTCCTAAGGAAGAGTACCAGTAAGCCAGTGACTCAGTCTAGCACATCGCCAGATTCTTCACCTTGTCGGCTCATGGACCTTTCGGTTACTGGCCCAAAGCTCTAACCGCTACCTCCGGCCACCTTTGGTTATTATGAAGCTGTTTCCATTGGATTAATTGCATTCATTTTTGTTTTTACATCTAAAAATAGTACACTGCCCATTTAAGAGGTAGCGTCCCACTTGGCCAAAAGCCAGAGAAAATGCAGAGCGCCAAATTCAAATAAATTCCTATAAAAATCTAACTTTCATGAAATCACACATTTAAGATACCAAATTAAAGCTACACGTGTTGTGAATCCAGCCAACATGTCAGATTTCAAAAAGGCTTTTCGGCGAAAGCAAACAATGCTATTATCTGAGGATAGCACTTCCATAAACAAAAGAGAAAACATATTTCTACACTGCAGGCGCGTCACAAAACGCAGAAATAAAAATATAAATCATGCCTTACCTTTGAAGAGCTTCTTCTGTTGGCACTCCAATATGTCCCATAAACATCACAAATGGTCCTTTTGTTCGATTAATTACGTCCATATATATCCAAAATGTCCATTTATCTGGCACGTTTGATCCAGAAAAACACCGGTTCCACCTTGCGCAACGTGACTACAAAATATCTCAAAAGTTACCTGGAATCTTTGCCAAAACATTTCAAACTACTTTTGTAATACAACTTAAACTTAAAGTAAATAATGAATCAAATTGAAGACAGGATGATCTGTGTTCAATATAGGAAGAAAACAAACTGAAGCATGCTTTCTGGTCATGCGCCTCTATCAAATAGTACACATGAAGTGACCCTCGTTCAAGATGGCCGTACTGCTTCATTACACAAAGGAATAACCTCAACCAATTTCTAAAGACTGGTGACATCCAGTGGAAGTGGTAGGAACTGCAAGCAAGTCCCTTAGAAATCTGGATTCCCAATGAAATCTCATTGAAAAGAGAGTGACCTCAAATCAAAACAAAATCTGAATGGTTTGTCCTCGGGGTTTCGCCTGCTACATAAGTTCTGTTATACTCACCGACATGATTCAAACAGTTTTAGGAACTAAAGTGATTTCTATCCATATCTACTAATAATATGCATATCTTGTTTTCTGGGGATGAGTAGCAGGAAGTTGAATTTGGGCATGCTTTTCATCCAAAATTCCAAATGCTGCCCCCTATCCTAGAGAAGTTGACAAACTATAGTTTTGGCAAGTCGGTTAGGACATCTACTTTGTGCATGACTCAAGTAATTTTTCCAACAGTTGTTTACAGACAGATGATTTCACTTATAATTCACCGTATCACAATTCCAGTGGGTCAGAAGTTTACATACACTAAGTTGACTGTGCCTTTAAACAGCTTGGAAAATTCCAGAAAATGATGTAATGGCTTTTTAGAAGCTTCTGATAGGCTAATTGGCATCATTTGAGTCAATTAGAGGTGTACCTGTGGATGTATTTCAAGTCATACCTTCAAACTCAGTGCCTCTTTGCTTGACATCATGGGAAAATCAACAGAAATCAGCCAAGGCCTCAGAAAAATAATTGTAGACCACCACAAGTCTGGTTCATCCTTGGGAGCAATTTGCAAACACCTGAAGGTACGTTCATCTGTACAAACAATAGTACGCAAGTATAAACACCATGGGACCATGCAGCCGTCATACCACTCAGGAAGGAAATGCGTTCTGTCTCCTAGAGATGAATGTACTTTGGTGCGAAAAGTGCAAATCAATCCCAGTACAACAGCAAAGGACCTTGTGAAGATGCTGGAGGAACAGGTACATAAGTATCTATATCCACAGTAAAACGAGTCCTATATCGACATAACCTGAAAGACTGCTCAGCAAGGAAGAAGCCACTGCTCCAAAACCGCCATAAAAAAGCCAAACTACGGTTTGCGACTGCACATGGGGACAAAGATCGTACTTTTTGGAGAAATGTCCTCTGGTCTGATGAAACAAAAATAGAACTGTTTGGCCATAATGACCATCGTTATGTTTGGTGAAAAAAGGGGGAGGCTTGCAAGCCGAAGAACACCCTGCCAATTTTTTTTATTTTTAAATTTTACCTTTATTTTACTAGGCAAGTCAGTTAAGAACAAATTCTTATTTTCAATGACGGCCTAGGAACAGTGGGTTAACTGCCTGTTCAGGGGCAGAACGACAGATTTTGTACCTTGTCAGCTCGGGGATTTGAACTTGCAACCTTTACTAGTCCAATGCTCTAACCACTAGGCTACACTGCCACCCAACTGTGAAGTACGGGGTTGGCAGCATCATGTTGTGGGGTGCTTTGATGCAGGAGAGACTGGTGCACTTCAAAATAGATGACATCATGAGGTAGGAATATTACGTGGATATATTGAAGTAACATCTCAAGACATCAGTCAGGAAGTTAAACATGGTTGCAAATGGGTCTTCCAAATGGACAATGACCCCATACTTCCAAAGTTGTGGCAAAATGGCTTAAGGACAACAAAGTAAAGGCATTGGAGTGGCCATCACAAGCCCTGAGCTCAATCCTATAGAACATTTGTGGGCAGAACTGAAAAAGCATGTGCGAGCAAGGAGGCCTACAAACCTGACTCAGTTACACCAGCTTAGTCAGGAGGAACGGGCCAAAATTCACCCAATTTATGGTGGTGAGCTTGTGGAAGGCTACCTGAAATGTTTGACCCAAGTTAAACAATTTAAAGGCAATGCAACCAAATACTAATTGAGTGTGTGTAAACTTCTGACCCACTGGGAATGTGATGAGAGAAATAAAAGCTGAAATAAATAATTCTCTCTAATATTATTCTGACATATCATATTCTTAAAATAAAGTGGTGGTCCTAACTGACCTAAGATGGAAATTTTACTAGTATTTGACTAAGGTGTATGTAAACTTCCGACTTCAACTGTATGTACAGCAGGACCAAATCGGAGAGATAGGTAGGAGCAAGCCCATGTTATGCTTTGTAGGTTAGTTGTAAAACCTTGAAATCAGCCCTAGACTTAACAGGAAGCCAGTGTAGAGAGGCTAGCACTGGAGTAATATGATCAAATATTTTCGTTCTAGTCAAGATTCTAGCAATCGTGTTTAGCACTAACTAAGGTTTATTTAGTGCTTTATCCGGGTAGCCGGAAAGTAGAGCATTGCAGTAGTCTAATGTAGAAGTGACAGAAGCATGGATGAACTTTTCATTTTTGGACAGAAAGTTTCTGCATTTTTTGCAATTTTACGGAGATGGAATTAAACTGGCCTTGAAACATTATTGATATGTTTGTAAAAAATAATATTTGTAAATTATTTTTTTCTTCTTTTTTTCCCTAACCTTTGTTTAACTACGCAAATCAGTTAAGAACAAATTGTTATTTACAATGACGGCCTACCAAAAGGCAAAAGGCCTCCTGTGTGGATTGGGGCTGGGATTAAAAATATAAATAAATTAAAAATATAGGATAAAACACACATCACGACAAGAGAGAAACAACACTACATAAAGAGAGACCTAAGACAACAACATAGCAAGGCAGCAACACATGACAACAGAGCATGGTAGCAACACAACATGGTAGCAGCACAACATGGTACAAACTTTATTGGGCACAGACAACAGCACAAAGGGCAAGAAGGTAGAGACAACAATACATCACTCAAAGCAGCCACAACCGTCAGTAAGGGTGTCCATGATTGAGTAACAGCAAGTTCCTTCAGTTATATTTGAGACGACTGTACAACCATCAAGATGAATTGTCAGATCCAACAGCAGATCTCTTTGTTTCTTGGGACCTAGAACAAGCATCTCTGTTTTGTCTGAGTTTAAAAGTATTTGCCACCGTCCACTTCATTATGTCTGAAACACAGGCTTCCAGGATAGGAAAAATGATGCTTCACAATGTTTCATCGGAATCTACAGCTGTGTCATCCGCATAGCAGTGAAAGTTAACATTATGTTTCCGAATCACCAGATCAAATCAAATTGTATTTGTCACATGCGCCGAATACAAGTGTAGACCTTACAGTGAAATGTTTACTTACAAGCCCTTAATCATTGATGCTTTAAGAAGTTAAGTAGAAATAAGTATTAAGTAAAAATAGATAAATAGAAAATAAAAGTAACAAATAATTAAACAGCAGCAGTAAAATAACAAGCAAGGTCATATACAGGAGGTACCGGTACAGAGTCAATGTGCGGTGGCACCGGTGAGTCGAGGTAATTGAGGTAATATGTACAATTGAGGTAATATGTACAAAATTCATACATCTATACAGTAACATAATAGTATTCTGATTAGTCAGTCCTGATTGAAATGTATACATAATTAGTCATTATTGATAAAAAATCCCTTAACAGTAGGTAGAGTTAAAGTGACTATGCATATATTATAAACAGAGAGCAGCAACGTAAAAGAGGGGTCTGGGTAGCCCAGCTGTTCAGCAGTCTTATGGCTTGGGGGTAGAAGCTGTTAAGAAGCCCTTTGGACCTCGACTTGGCGCTCCGGTACCGCTTGCCGTGTGATAGCAGAGAGAACAGTCTATGACTAGGGTGACTGGAGTCTTTGACAATTTTTATGGCCTTCCTCTGACACCTGGACACCATTCAGAGGTCCTGGATGGCAGTAGGCTTGGCCCCAGTGATGTACTGGGCCGTACGCACTACTCTCTGTAGTGACTTGTGGTCGGAGGCCAAGCAGTTGCCATACCAGGCAGTGATGCAACCTGTCAGGATGCTCTCGATGTTGCAGCTGTAGAACCTTTTGAGGATCTGAGGATCCATGACAAATCTTTTCAGTCTCCTGAGGGGGAATAGGTTTTGTCATGCCCTCTTGACAACTGTCTTAGTGTGTTTGGACCATGTTAGTTTGTTGGTGATGTGAAGCTCTCAACCTATTCCACTACATGGGGGCGTGCTTGGTCCTCTTTGTCCTGTAGTCCACAATCATCTCCTTTCTCTTGATCACATTGAGGGAGAGGTTGTTGTCTTGTTGGCAACACACGACCAGGTCTCTGACCTCCTTATAGGCTGTCTCATCATTGTCGGTGATCAGGCCGACCACTGTTGTCATCAACAGACTTGATGATGGTGTTTGAGTCGTGCCTGGCCATGCAGTCATGAGTGAACAGGGAGTACAGGAGGAGACTGAGCACGCTCCCCTGCAGGGCCCAGTGTTGATTATCAGCGAGGCGGATGTGTTGTTCCCTACCCTTACCACCTGGGGGAAACCCGTCAGGAAGTCCATGATCCAGTTGGAGAGGGAGGTGTTAAGTCCCAGGGTGCTTAGCTCAAGCATTCTCACATAGGTGTTCCTTTTGTACAGGTGGGAAAGGGCAGTTTTGAGTGCAGTAGAGATTGCATCATCTGTGGATCTGTTGGGGCGGTATGCAAATTGGAGTAGGTCTAGGGTTAATCGTGTTGATGTGAGCCATTTCCAGCCTTTCAAAGCACTTAATGGCCACGGGTCGGTAGTCATTTAGGCAGGTTACCTTAGTGTTCTTCGGCACAGGGACTATCGTGGTCTGCCTGAAACATGTTGGTATTATAGACTCAGTCAGGGACAGGTTGAAAATGTAATTGAAGACACATGCCAGTTGGTCAGCGCATGCTCGCAGTACACGTCCTGGTTATCCGTCTGGCCCTGCGGCCTTGTGAATGTTGACCTGTTTAAAGGTCATATCGGCTGTGGAGAGCGTGATCACCCAGTCTTTTCCCAGAACAGCTGGTGCTCTCATGCATGTTTCAGTGTTATTTGCCTCGAATCGAGCATAGAAATAGTTTAGCTCATCTGGTAGGCTTGTGTCACCTGGCAGCTCTAGGCTGTGCTTCCCATTGTGGTCTGTAATGGTTTGCAAGCCTTGCCAGATCCTTCGAACATCAGACCCGGTGTAGTATGATTCAATCTTAGTCCTGTATTGATGCTTTGCCTGTTTGATGGTTCGTCGGAGGGCATCGCAGGGTTTCTTATAAGCTCCCCGGTTAGAGTCCCGCTCCTTGAAAGTGGAAGCTCCAGCCTTTAGCTTAGTGCAGATGTTACCTGTAATCCATGGCTTCTGGTTGGGGTATGTACGTACGGTCACTGTGGGGACGATGTCACCGATGTACCTATTGACGAATGTCATCAATGCACTTATTGATTAACCCAAAGACTGATGTGGTGTACTCCTCAATGCTATCGGAAGAATCCCGGAACATATTCCAGTCTGTGGTAGCAAAACAGTTCTGTAGATTAACATCTGCTTCATTTGACCACTTTTTTAATGACCGAGTCACTGGTGCTTCCTGCTTTAATTTTTGCTTGTAAGCAGGAATCGGGAGGATAGAATTATGGTCAGATTTGCCAAATGGAGGGCTAGGTAGAGCTTTGTATGCGTCTCTGTGTGTGGACTAAAGGTTGTCCAGTTATTTTTCCCTCTGGTTGCACATTTAATATGCTGATTAGAAATTTGGCCAAACGGATTTAAGTTTCCCTTCGTTAAAGTTCCCAGCTGCTAGGAGCGCCGCCACTGGGTGAGTGTCTTCCTGTTTGCTTCTGGCGGAATACATCTCATTATTTGCGGGTCTAAGTGGCAGCATCAGTCTGTGGTGGCATGTAGACCGCTACAAAAAATACAGATAAACTCTCTAGGTAGATAGTGTGGTCTACAGTTTATCATGAGATACTTCAGGCGAGCGAAACTTTAGGTATCGTGCACCAGCTGTTATTTACAAAATACATAGTACGCAACACCTTGTCTTACCAGACGCCGCTGTTCTGTCCTGCCGGTGCAGCGTATTACCAGCCAGCTATGTTGATAATGTTGTCGTTCAGCCACGACTCTGTGAAGCATAAGATTTTACAGTTTTGAATGTCCCGTTGGTAGTTTAATAATCCATGTAGCTCATCAATGTTATTGTACAAAGATTGCACGTTTGCTAGCAGAATGGAAGGAAGTTAGGGTTTATTCAGTCGCCTATTAATTCTCGGAAGACAGCCGCCCTCTGGCCCCTTTTTCTCCGCCTTCTCTTCACACAAATGACGGGGATCTAGGCCTGTTCCCGGCAAAGCAGTATATCATTCACGTTGGGCTCGTCAGACTCGTTAAAGGACAAAAAGGATTCTGCCAGTCCGTGGTGAGTAATCGCAGTTCTGAAGTCCAGAAGTTATTTTTGGTCATAAGCAGCAACATTATGTACAAAATACGTTTTTATTTAAAGTTACAAACAACGCAAAGAAACACAATTGGTTAGGAATGTAACACATTTCGAGTACCAGTCAAAAGTTTGGACACAACCACTGGTTCAAGGGTTTTTCTTTTCTTTTTGCTGTTTTCTACCTAATAGTAAAGACATCAAAACTACGAATTAACACATATGGAATCATGTAATAACCAAAAAAGTGTATTACAAATCAAAATATATTTTATATTTCAGATTCTTCAAAGTAGCCACCCTTTGCCTTGACGACAGCTTTGCACACTGTTTTGTATCTTTTGTATAAAAACAGTTTGCAAAGCTGTCATCAAGGCAAAGTGTGGCTACTTTGAAGAATCTGAAATATAAAATATATTTTTATTTGTCATACACTTTTTTGGTTATTACATGATTCCATATGTGTTATTTCATGGTGTTGATGTCTTCACTATTATTCTACAATGTAGAAAATAGTAAAAAATAAAGAAAAACCTTTGAATGAGTAGATGTATCCAAACTTTTGACTGGTACTGAATGTCCTAAATGTTATAATGTTAGCTACCTAGCCAGTTATTTAGCTAGCTAGCTATTTATAACTAAGCTAGAAATACTATTATCTGGCTATACATTGCTTTGACCTAGCTAGTTAACGTTATCAATCAGAGAGGCATTCAAGTCTTAGCTACGATTCCTACCTAGTTGTCTAATGCTAGGTATAAACAGTCGAGTTGACTTCCTATTTTAAAAGGTCTTGATGAGTAGAACAACTAGCTAGCTAGCTAATTAACGCTAGTATTTGAAACCATCCAGTCCTATGATTAAATGTCTATAATTTACAAAGCGTTTTTTGTTTTAGTCTTGATCTGATATTACTTATTTTTACCACATTTTCTAGATCAAGGATATCCAGCTGTAATCCGCCAACACATTTGACAATACAGTTACAACGCCAGTAAAAGTAAGTAGAGAATATCATATCTTTATAGGTAAGAAGAAGGGCAGGGGTGTATGCCGTATGATTAACGAGACGTGGTGTGATCATAACAACATACAGGAACTCAAGTCCTTCTGTTCACCTGACTTAGAATTCCTCACAATCAAATGTCGACTGCATTATCTACCTAGAGAATTCTCTTCGATTATAATCACAGCCGCATATATCCCCCCAAGCAGACACATCGATGGCCCTGAACGAACTTCATTTGACTCTATGTAAACTGGAAACCACATATCCCGTGGCTGCATTTATTGTAGCTGGGGATTTTAACAAGGCTAATCTGAAAACAAGGCTCCCTAAATTCTATCTGCATATTGATTGTGCAACCAGGGCTGGCAAAACCCTACGTCATTGTTATTCTAACTTCTGCAACGCATATAAGGCCCTCCCCCGCACTCCTTTCGGAAATGCTGACCACGACTCCATTTTGTTGCTCCCTGCCTATAGACAGAAACTAAAACAGGAAGCTTCCGTGCTCAGGTCTGTTCACCGCTGGTCTGACCAATCAGATTCCACGCTTCAAGATTGCTTCGATCAAGTGGACTGGGATACGTTCCACATTGTGGCGAACAACAACATTGATAAATACACTGATTCGGTGAGCGGGTTTATTAGCAAGTGCATCGGTGATGTCGTACCCACAGTGTCTATTAAAACCTTCCCCAACTAGAAACCGTGGATTGATGGCAGTATTCACTCAAAACTGCTTCTAATCAGGGCAAGGTGACCGAAAACAAACAGTGCAGCTATTCCCTCCGCAAGGCAATCAAACAAGCTAAGCATCAGTATAGAGACAAAGTAGAGTCGCAATTCAACGGCTCAGATATGAGAGGTATGTGGCAGGGTCTACAGTCAATCACGGACTATAAAAGGAAAACCAGCCCCGTCGCAGACCAGGATGTCTTGCTCCCAGACAGACTAGACAACTTCTTTGCTCCCTTTGAGGACACAACAGTGCCACTAACACGGCCCGCAACCAAAACCTGCGAGCTCTCCTTCACTGCAGCCGACATGAGCAAAACATTTAAACGTGTCAACCCTCGCAAGGCTGCAGGACCAGATGGCATCCCCAGCCGCGTTCTCAGAGCATGCGCAGACCATCTGGCTGGTGTGTTTATGGACATATTCAATCAATCCTTATCCCAGTCTGCTGTGTTGTTCCTGTTCCCAAGAAAGCTAAGGTAACTGAGCTAAATGACTACCGCCCATCACTTCCGTCATCATGAAGTGCTTTGAGAGACTAGTCAAGGACCTTTTCACCTCCACCCTACCTGACACCCTAGACCAACTCCAATTTGCTTACCACCCCAACAGGTCCACAGACGACGCAATCGCAATCACACTGCACACTGCCCTAACCGATCTGGACAAGAGAAATACCTATGTGAGAATGCTGTTCATCGATGACAGCTCAGCATTTAACACCATCGTACCCTCCAAACTCGTCATCAAGCTCGGGATCCTGGGTCTCGACCCCGTCCTGTGCAACTGGGTCCTGGACTTCCTAACGGGCCACTCCCAGGTGGTGAGGGTAGGTAACAACATCTCCATCCCGCTGATCCTCAACACTGGAGCCCCACAAGGGTGCTTTCTCAGCCCTCTCCTGTACTCCCTGTTCACCCATGACTGCGTGGCCATGCACGCCTCCAACTCAATCATCAAGTTTGCAGACGACTACAGTGGTAGGCTTGATTACCAACAATGACGAGACGGCCTACAGGTAGGAGGTGAGGGCCCTCGGAGTGTGGTGTCAGGAAAATAACCTCACACCCAACGTCAACAAAACAAAGGAGGTGATCGTGGACTTCAGGAAACAGCAGAGGGCGCACCCCCCTTTCCACATCGACGGGACAGTAGTGGAGAGGGTAGTAAGTTTTAAGTTCCTCGGCGTATACATCATGGACAAACTGAATTGGTCCACCCACACAGACAGCGTGGTGAAGAAGGCGCAGCAGCGCCTCTTCAACCTCAGGAGGCTGAAGAAATTCGTCTTGTCACCAAAAACACTCACACACTTTTACAGATGCACAATCGAGAGCATCCTGTCGTGCTGTATCACCGCCTGGTACGGCAACTGCTCCGCCCACAACCGTAAGGCTCTCCAGAGGGTAGTGAGGTCTGCACAACGCATCACCGGGGACAAACTACCTGCCCTCCAGGTCACCTACACCACCCGATGTTACAGGAAGGCCATAAAGATCATCAAGGACATCAACCACCCGAGCCACTGCCTGTTCACCCCGCTATCATCCAGAAGGCGAGGTCAGTACAGGTGCATCAAAGCAGGGGCCGAGAGGCTGAAAAACAGCTTCTATCTCAAGGTCATCAGACTGTTAAACAACCATCACTAACATTGAGTGGCTGCTGCCAACACACTGACTCAACTCCAGCCACTTTAATAATGGAAAAATGAATTAAATAAATGAATCACTAGACACTTTAAACAATGCCACTTTATATAATGTTTACATACCCTACATTACTCATCTCATATGTATATACGGTACTCTATACCATCTTGATGGTATTGATGGTATAGAGCTTGATGGTAAAGCATCTTGCCATCTTGATGTTATGTATCACTAGCCACTTTAAACAATGCCACTTTTATACGTTTACATTTCCTACAATACTCATCTCATATGTATATACTGTACTCTTTACCATCACTCATTCATATATTTTTTATGTACATATTCTTATTCATTCCTTTACACTTGTGTGTGTATAAGATAGTTGTTGTGAAATTGTTAGGTTAGATTACTCGTTGGATATTACTGCATTGTCGGAACTAGAAGCACAAGCATTTCGCTACACTCGCATTAACATCTGCTAACCATATGTGACAAATAAAATTTGATTTGATTTGAGAGGGCTGGAGTTCCACAATGACGATGACCAGAAGAAGATGGAATCAACAGACTTGACACAAGATTCAGCATGATCTGATACAGGTCTCTCCTGGAGAGTTACCATCTTCTAGGTTTTCTCCAACCCTAATGTAGTGCACCTAATTCTAATCACTAGCTGGTTGATAAGCTACAGGAGTGTACCACTCCAGGAAATCTGAACCTCCAGCTAGTCCCCTACCCTTTTCTCTGTAACCTCTCTCCCTCTACTATAGCAGTCTGAACCTCCAGCTAGTCCCCCACCCTTTTCTCTGTTACCTCTCTCCCTCTACTATAGCAGTCTGAACCTCCAGCTAGTCCCCTACCCTTTTCTCTGTAACCTCTCTCCCTCTACTATAGCAGTCTGAACCTCCAGCTAGTCCCCTACCCTTTTCTCTGTAACCTCTCTCCCTCTACTATAGCAGTCTGAACCTCCAGCTAGTCCCCCACCCTTTTCTCTGTAACCTCTCCCTCTACTAAAGCAGTCTGAACCTCCAGCTAGTCCCCCACCCTTTTCTCTGTTACCTCTCTCCCTCTACTATAGCAGTCTGAACCTCCAGCTAGTCCCCCACCCTTTTCTCTGTTACCTCTCTCCCTCTACTAAAGCAGTCTGAACCTCTACATAGTCCCCCACCCTTTTCTCTGTTACCTCTCTCCCTCTACTATAGCAGTCTGAACCTCCAGCTAGTCCCCCACCCTTTTCTCTGTAACCTCTCTCCCTCTACTATAGCAGTCTGAACCTCCAGCTAGTCCCCTACCCTTTTCTCTGTAACCTCTCTCCTCTACTAAAGCAGTCTGAACCTCCATAGTCCCCTAGTCTGAACCTCCACTAAAGCTCTGAACCTCCCTAGTCCCCCACCCTTTTCTCTGTAACCTTTTCTACTGCAGTCTGAACCTCCAGCTAGTCCCCCACCCTTTTCTCTCCCTCTATTAAAGCAGTCTGAACCTCCAGCTAGTCCCCCACCCTTTTCTTTGTTCTCTCCCTCTACTATAGCAGTCTGAACCTCCAGCTAGTCCCCCACCCTTTTATCTGTAATCTCTCCCTCTACTATAGCAGTCTGAACCACCAGCTAGTCCCCCACCCTTTTCTCTGTTACCTCTCTCCCTCTACTATAGCAGTCTGATCCTCCAGCTCCCCCACCCGTTTCTCTGTAACCTACTATAGCAGTCTGAACCTCCAGCTAGTCCCCCACCCTTTTCTCTGTAACCTCTCTCCCTCTACTATAGCAGTCTGAACCTCCAGCTAGTCCCCCACCCTTTTCTCTGTAACCTCTCTCCCTCTACTATAGCAGTCTGAACCTCCAGCTAGTCCCCACCCTTTTCTCTGTAACCTCTCTCCTCTACTATAGCAGTCTGAACCTCCAGCTAGTCCCCCACCCTTTTCTCTGTACCTCTCTCCCTCTACTATAGCAGTCTGAACCTCCAGCTAGTCCCCCCACCCTTTTCTCTGTAACCTCTCTCCCTCTACTATAGCAGTCCGAACCTCCAGCTAGTCCCTCACCCTTTTCTCTGTAACCTCTCTCCCTCTACTATAGCAGTCTGAACCTCCAGCTAGTCCCCCACCCTTTTCTCTGTAACCTCTCTCCCTCTACTATAGCAGTCTGAACCTCCAGCTAGTCCCCCACCCTTTTCTCTGTAACCTCTCTCCCTCTACTATAGCAGTCTGAACCTCTACCTAGTCCCCCACCCTTTTCTCTGTAACCTCTCTCCCTCTACTATAGCAGTCTGAACCTCCAGCTAGTCCCCCTCCCTTTTCTCTGTAACCTCTCTCCCTCTACTATAGCAGTCTGAACCTCCAGCTAGTCCCCCTCCCTTTTCTCTATAACCTCTCTCCCTCTACTATAGCAGTCTGAACCTCCAGCTAGTCCCCCACCAGCTAGTCCCTCCAGCTACCCCCACCCTTTTCTCTGTAACCTCTCTCCCTCTACTATAGCAGTCTGAACCTCCAGCTAGTCCCCCACCCTTTTCTCTGTAACCTCTCTCCCTCTACTATAGCAGTCTGAACCTCCAGCTAGTCCCCCACCCTTTTCTCTGTAACCTCTCTCCTCTACTATAGCAGTCTGAACCTCCAGCTAGTCCCCCACCCTTTCTCTGTTACCTCTCTCCCTCTACTATAGCAGTCTGAACCTCCACCTAGTCCCCCACCCTTTTCTCTGTAACCTCTCTCCCTCTACTATAGCAGTCTGAACCTCCAGCTAGTCCCCCACCCTTTTCTCTGTAACCTCTCTCCCTCTACTATAGCAGTCTGAACCTCCAGCTAGTCCCCCACCCTTTTCTCTGTAACCTCTCTCATCTACTATGGCAGTCTGAACCTCCAGCTCGTCCCCCACCCTTTTCTCTGTTACCTCTCTCCCTCTACTATAGCAGTCTGAACCTCCAGCTAGTCCCCCACCCTTTTCTCTGTAACCTCTCTCCCTCTACTATAGCAGTCTGAACCTCCAGCTAGTCCCCCACCCTTTTCTCTGTAACCTCTCTCCCTCTACTATAGCAGTCTGAACCTCCAACTAGTCCCCCACCCTTTTCTTTGTAACCTCTCTCCCTCTACTATAGCAGTCTGAACCTCCAGCTAGTCCCCCACCCTTTTCTCTGTTACCTCTCTCCCTCTACTATAGCAGTCTGAACCTCCAGCTAGTCCCCTACCCTTTTCTCTGTAACCTCTCTCCTCTACTATAGCAGTCTGAACCTCCAGCTCCCCCACCCTTTTCTCTGTAACCTCTCTCCCTCTACTATAGCAGTCTGAACCTCCAGCTAGTCCCCTACCCTTTTCTCTGTAACCTCTCCCTCTACTAAAGCAGTCTGAACCTCCAGCTAGTCCCCCACCCTTTTCTCTGTAACCTCTCTCCCTCTACTATAGCAGTCTGAACCTCCAGCTAGTCCCCCACCCTTTTCTCTGTAACCTCTCTCCCTCTACTATAGCAGTCTGAACCTCCAGCTAGTCCCCCACCCTTTTCTCTGTAACCTCTCTCCCTCTACTATAGCAGTCTGAACCTCCAGCTAGTCCCTCACCCTTTTCTCTGTAACCTCTCTCCCTCTACTATAGCATTCTGAACCTCTACCTAGTCCCCCACTCTTTTCTCTGTAACCTCTCTCCCTCTACTATAGCAGTCTGAACCTCCAACTAGTCCCCCACCCTTTTCTCTGTAACCTGTCTCCCTCTACTATAGCAGTCTGAACCTCGAGCTAGTCCCCCTCCCTTTTCTCTGTAACCTCTCTCCCTCTACTATAGCAGTCTGAAACTCCAGCTAGTCCCCCACCATTTTCTCTGTAAACTCTCTCCCTCTACTATAGCAGTCTGAACCTCCACCTGGTCCCCTACCCTTTTCTCTGTAACCTCTCTCCCTCTACTATAGCAGTCTGAACCTCCAGCTAGTCCCCCTCCCTTTTCTCTGTAACCTCTCTCCCTCTACTATAGCAGTCTGATCCTCCAGCTAGTCCCCCACCCTTTTCTCTGTAACCTCTCTCCCTCTACTATAGCAGTCTGAACCTCCAGCTAGTCCCCGACCCTTTTCTCTGTAACCTCTCTCCCTCTACTATAGCAGTCTGAACCTCCAGCTAGTCCCCTACCCTTTTCTCTATAACCTCTCTCCCTCTACTATAGCAGTCTGAACCTCCACCTGGTCCCCTACCCTTTTCTCTGTAACCTCTCTCCCTCTACTATAGCAGTCTGAACCTCCAGCTAGTCCCCCACCCTTTTCTCTGTAACCTCTCTCCCTCTACTATAGCAGTCTGAACCTCCAGCTAGTCCCCACCCTTTTCTCTGTAACCTCTCTCCCTCTACTATAGCAGTCTGAACCTCCAGCTAGTCCCCCACCCTTTTCTCTGTAACCTCTCTCCCTCTACTATAGCAGTCTGAACCTCCAGCTAGTCCCCCACCCTTTTCTCTGTAACCTCTCTCTCCTCTACTATAGCAGTCTGAACCTCCAGCTTGTCCCCCACCCTTTTCTCTGTAACCTCTCTCCCTCTACTATAGCAGTCTGAACCTCCAGCTAGTCCCCCACCCTTTTCTCTGTAACCTCTCTCCCTCTACTATAGCAGTCTGAACCTCCAACTAGTCCCCCACCCTTTTCTTTGTAACCTCTCTCCTCTACTATAGCAGTCTGAACCTCCAGCTAGTCCCCCACCCTTTTCTCTGTAACCTCTCTCCCTCTACTATAGCAGTCTGAACCTCCAGCTAGTCCCCCACCCTTTTCTCTGTACCCTCTCATCTACTGGCAGTCGGAACCTCTCTCCCCCACCCTCTACTCTCCCTCTATATTGCAGTCTGAACCTCCAGCTAGTCCCCCACCCTTTTCTCTGTAACCTCTCTCCCTCTACTATAGCAGTCTGAACCTCCACCTAGTCCCCTACCCTTTTCTCTGTAACCTCTCTCCCTCTACTATAGCAGTCTGAACCTCCAGCTAGTCCCCCTCCCTTTTCTCTGTAACCTCTCTCCCTCTACTATAGCAGTCTGAACCTCCAGCTAGTCCCCCACCCTTTTCTCTGTAACCTCTCTCCCTCTACTATAGCAGTCTGAACCTCCAGCTAGTCCCCCACCCTTTTCTCTGTAACCTCTCTCCCTCTACTATAGCAGTCTGAACCTCCAGCTAGTCCCCCACCCTTTTCTCTGTAACCTCTCTCCCACTACTATAGCAGTCTGAACCTCCAGCTAGTCCCCACCCTTTTCTCTGTAACCTCTCTCCTCTACTATAGCAGTCTGATCCTCCAGCTAGTCCCCCACCCTTTTCTCTGTAACCTCTCTCATCTACTATGGCAGTCAAACCTCCAGCTCGTCCCCCACCCTTTTCTTTGTTCTCTCCCTCTACTATAGCAGTCTGAACCTCCAGCTAGTCCCCCACCCGTTTCTCTGTAACCTCTCTCCCTCTACTATAGCAGTCTGAACCTCCAGCTAGTCCCCCACCCTTTTCTCTGTAACCTCTCTCCCTCTACTATAGCAGTCTGAACCTCCAGCTAGTCCCCCACCCGTTTCTCTGTTACCTCTCTCCCTCTACTATAGCAGTCTGAACCTCCAGCTAGTCCCCTCCCTTTTCTCTGTAACCTCTCTCCCTCTACTATAGCAGTCTGAACCTCCAGCTAGTCCCCCAGTTTTCTCTGTAACCTCTCTCCCTCTACTGTAGCAGTCTGAACCTCCAGCTAGTCCCCCACCCTTTTCTCTGTAACCTCTCTCCCTCTACTATAGCAGTCTGAACCTCCAGCTAGTCCCCCACCCTTTTCTCTGTAACCTCTCTCCCTCTACTATAGCAGTCTGAACCTCCAGCTAGTCCCCCACCCTTTTCTCTGTTACCTCTCTCCCTCTACTATAGCAGTCTGAACCTCCAGCTAGTCCCCCACCCTTTTCTCTGTAACCTCTCTCCCTCTACTATAGCAGTCTGAACCTCCAGCTAGTCCCCTACCCTTTTCTCTGTAACCTCTCTCCCTCTACTATAGCAGTCTGAACCTCCAGCTAGTCCCCCCACCCTTTTCTCTGTAACCTCTCTCCCTCTACTATAGCAGTCTGAACCTCCAGCTAGTCCCCCACCCTTTTCTCTGGAACCTCTCATCTACTCTAGCAGTCTGAACCTCTAGCTAGTCCCCCACCCTTTTCTCTGTAACCTCTCTCCCTCTACTATAGCAGTCTGAACCTCCAGCTAGTCCCCCACCCTTTTCTTTGTTCTCTCCCTCTACTATAGCAGTCTGAACCTCCAGCTAGTCCCCCACCCTTTTCTCTGTAACCTCTCTCCCTCTACTGTAGCAGTCTGAACCTCCAGCTAGTCCCCCTCCCTTTTCTCTGGAACCTCTCTCCCTCTACTATAGCAGTCTGAACCTCCAGCTAGTCCCCCACCCTTTTCTCTGTAACCTCTCTCCCTCTACTATAGCAGTCTGAACCTCCAGCTAGTCCCCCACCCTTTTCTCTGTAACCTCTCTCCCTCTACTATAGCAGTCTGAACCTCCAGCTAGTCCCCCACCCTTTTCTCTGTAACCTCTCTCCTCTACTATAGCAGTCTGAACCTCCAACTAGTCCCCCACCCTTTTCTCTGTAACCTCTCTCCCTCTACTATAGCAGTCTGAACCTCCAGCTAGTCCCCCACCCTTTTCTCTGTAACCTCTCTCCTCTACTATAGCAGTCTGAACCTCCACCTAGTCCCCCACCCTTTCTCTGTAACCTCTCTCCCTCTACTATAGCAGTCTGAACCTCCAGCTAGTCCCCCACCCTTTTCTCTGTAACCTCTCCCCTCTACTATAGCAGTCTGAACCTCCAGCTAGTCCCCCACCCTCTCTGTAACCTCTCCCTCTACTATAGCAGTCTGAACCTCCAGCTAGTCCCCCACCCTCTCTGTAAACTCTCTCCTACTATATAGCAGTCTGAACCTCCAGCTAGTCCCCCACCCTGTGACCTCTCTCCTCTACTATAGCAGTCTGAACCTCCAGCTACCCCCACCCTTTTCTCTGTAACCTCTCTCCCTCTACTATAGCAGTCTGAACCTCCAGCTAGTCCCCACCCTTTTCTCTGTAACCTCTCTCCTCTACTATAGCAGTCTGAACCTCCAGCTAGTCCCCCACCCTTTTCTCTGTAACCTCTCTCCCTCTACTATAGCAGTCTGAACCTCCAGCTAGTCCCCCACCCTTTCTCTGTAACCTCTCTCCCTCTACTATAGCAGTCTGAACCTCCAGCTAGTCCCCCACCCTTTTCTCTGTTCTCTCCCTCTACTATAGCAGTCTGAACCTCCAGCTAGTCCCCCACCCTTTTCTCTGTAACCTCTCTCCCTCTACTATAGCAGTCTGAACCTCCAGCTAGTCCCCACCCTTTTCTCTGTAACCTCTCTCCTCTACTATAGCAGTCTGAACCTCCAGCTAGTCCCCACCCTTTTCTCTGTAACCTCTCTCCTCTACTATAGCAGTCTGAACCTCCAGCTAGTCCCCCAGCCTTTTCTCTGTAACCTCTCTCCTCTACTATAGCAGTCTGAACCTCCAGCTAGTCCCCCACCCTTTTCTCTGTAACCTCTCTCCTCTACTATAGCAGTCTGAACCTCCAGCTAGTCCCCCACCCTTTTCTCTGTAACCTCTCTCCCTCTACTATAGCAGTCTGAACCTCCAGCTAGTCCCCCACCCTTTTCTCTGTAACCTCTCTCCCTCTACTATAGCAGTCTGAACCTCCAGCTAGTCCCCCACCCTTTTCTCTGTAACCTCTCTCCCTCTACTATAGCAGTCTGAACCTCCAGCTAGTCCCCCACCTTTTCTCTGTAACCTCTCTCCCTCTACTATAGCAGTCTGAACCTCCAGCTAGTCCCCCACCCCTTTTCTCTGTAACCTCTCTCCCTCTACTATAGCAGTCTGAACCTCCACCTAGTCCCCCACCCTTTTCTCTGTTACCTCTCTCCCTCTACTATAGCAGTCTGAACCTCCAGCTAGTCCCCCACCCTTTTCTCTGTTACCTCTCATCTACTATAGCAGTCTGAACCTCCAGCTAGTCCCCTCACCCTTTTCTCTGTAACCTCTCCCTCTACTATAGCAGTCTGAACCTCCAGCTAGTCCCCCACCCTTTTCTTTGTAACCTCTCCCCTCTACTATAGCAGTCTGAACCTCCAGCTAGTCCCCCACCCTTTTCTTTGTAACCTCTCTCCCTCTACTATAGCAGTCTGAACCTCCAGCTAGTCCCCCACCCTTTTCTCTGTTACCTCTCCTCTACTATAGCAGTCTGAACCTCCAGCTAGTCCCCCACCCTTTTCTCTGGAACCTCTCATCTACTATAGCAGTCTGAACCTCCAGCTAGTCCCCACCCTTTTCTCTGTAACCTCTCTCCTCTACTATAGCAGTCTGAACCTCCAGCTAGTCCCCCACCCTTTTCTCTGTAACCTCTCTCCCTCTACTATAGCAGTCTGAACCTCCAGCTAGTCCCCCACCCTTTTCTCTGTTACCTCTCTCCCTCTACTATAGCAGTCTGAACCTCCAGCTAGTCCCCCACCCTTTTCTCTGTAACCTCTCTCCCTCTACTATAGCAGTCGGAACCTCCAGCTCGTCCCCCACCCTTTTCTCTGTTACCTCTCTCCCTCTACTATAGCAGTCTGAACCTCCAGCTAGTCCCCCACCCTTTTCTCTGGAACCTCTCATCTACTATAGCAGTCTGAACCTCCAGCTAGTCCCTCACCCTTTTCTCTGTAACCTCTCTCCCTCTACTATAGCAGTCTGAACCTCCAACTAGTCCCCCACCCTTTTCTTTGTAATCTCTCTCCCTCTACTATTGCAGTCTGAACCTCCAGCTAGTCCCCCACCCTTTTCTCTGTAACCTCTCTCCCTCTACTATAGCAGTCTGAACCTCCAGCTAGTCCCCCACCCTTTTCTCTGTAACCTCTCTCATCTACTATGGCAGTCGGAACCTCCAGCTCGTCCCCCACCCTTTTCTTTGTTCTCTCCCTCTACTATAGCAGTCTGAACCTCCAGCTAGTCCCCCACCCTTTTCTCTGTAACCTCTCCCCTCTACTGTAGCAGTCTGAACCTCCAGCTAGTCCCCTCCCTTTCTCTGGTACCTACTATAGCAGTCTGAACCTCCAGCTAGTCCCCTCTATAACCTCCCTCCTCTACTATAGCAGTCTAAACCTCCAGCTAGTCCCCCACCCTTTTCTTTGTAACCTCTCTCCCTCTACTATAGCAGTCTGAACCTCCAGCTAGTCCCCCACCCTTTTCTCTGTAACCTCTCTCCCTCTACTATAGCAGTCTGAACCTCCAGCTCTAACCTACTATAGCAGTCTGAACCTCCAGCTAGTCCCCCACCCTTTCTCTGTAACTCCTCTCCTCTACATAGCATTTTCGTCCCCCACTGTAACCTCTCTCAGTCTGAACTCTACCCCACCCTATTGCAGTTTGAACCTCCAGCTAGTCCCCCACCCTTTTCTCTGTAACCTCTCTCCTCTACTATAGCAGTCTGAAACTAGCAGTCTGTAACCTCTCTCCCTCTACTCCTGAAACTCCAGCTAGTCCCCCACCATTTTCTCTGTAAACTCTCTCCCTCTACTATAGCAGTCTGAACCTCCACCTGGTCCCCTACCCTTTTCTCTGTAACCTCTCCTCTACTATAGCAGTCTGAAACTCCAGCTAGTCCCCCACCATTTTCTTTGTAAATCCTCTACTATAGCAGTCTGAACCTCCACCTGGTCCCCTACCCTTTTCTCGGTAACCTCTCTCCCCTCTACTATAGCAGTCTGAACCCAGCTAGTCCCCTCCCTTTTCTCTGTAACCTCTCTCCCTCTACTATAGCAGTCTGATCCTCCAGCTAGTCCCCCACCCTTTTCTCTGTAACCTCTCTCCTCTACTACTATAGCAGTCTGAACCTCAGCTAGTCCCCGACCCTTTTCTCTGTAACCTCTCTCCCTCTACTACCTGCAGTCTGAACCTCCAGCTAGTCCCCTACCCTTTTCTCTATAACCTCTCTCCCTCTACTATAGCAGTCTGAACCCACCTGGTCCCCTACCCTTTTCTCTGTAACCTCTCTCCCTCTACTATAGCAGTCTGAACCTCCAGCTAGTCCCCCACCCTTTTCTCTGTAACCTCTTCCCTCTACTATTGCAGTCTGAACCTCCATCTAGTCCCCCACCCTTTTCTTTGTAAACTCTCTCCCTCTACTATAGCAGTCTGAACCTCTACCTAGTCCCCCACCCTTTTCTCTGTAACCTCTCTCCCTCTACTATAGCA